>NW_026108285.1:0-12238 GCF_022539315.1 Serinus canaria | reverse complement strand
TGTTTAGGTTTTGCTGCTGAGTGAAATAACACCCAACCCCCCACCAAACCCATCCCATACCTGCTGTTCTGGGGTGTGAGGAACTGGGGCAGCAGTGCAGGCAGCACAGCCCTTGCCCTGGAAAACAGGCAGGGAAATGATTCCTGTGAGGAAGGTTTGGCAGGGCAGGGAAAGCAAGCACAGCAGACACTGGGAATGAGCAGCCAGTGACATTGCTGGAGCTCCCCTTTAACCATCTCCCTCCTCCTGTTTCCATCCCCAGCCTGCTCCTGCTCAGGGGGGGTGAGCAGCCAGGTCAGGCAGTGTTTGGACAGGGAGTGCTGGAAAAGTTGCTCATCCGTGGTGGCGTGGCCAAAATTGCCTTCACCAAACCCGTCCTGCCTGAGGAGCCTCTGGAGACCCCAAAGGGAGGCATCAGCAGGAGCTGGGGGACTCCTGAGCAGGGGCAGGGGTGCCAAACACGCCTCCCTCACTGGTACCTGGCACGATCACCCCAAACCGAGGCAAAAATCCCCGTGGATGGTTAAAACCACTCTGGCCTTGGGTGGGGCTGTGGCAGAGGAGGCGCTGCAGGAGAGCCCGGCGGGATGGAGGGGAGCGCTGCTCCCAAAGCCGGCCTGTCCCCGCGTGTCCCCCTCGGTGGCACTCGGGAACGAGCCGTGCCCGTCCTTGTCCTTGTCCCCGCAGGAAGAGCGGGGCTGCGGCCGGAGCGGGGGGGCTCTCTCTCCCCGCCTGCCTTTTTCCAGATGGTCGCCGTGCCCGGCGAACCATGGCCAGGACGGCAGCGCCACGGCGGCTCCCCCTGCATACAGAGCAGCGCCGGCCCCGCCCGCTCCCGGCGGGATCAACCCCGCTCCCCTCAGGATCCATCCCCGCTCCCGCGTCGGGATCACCCCCCCCCGCAGATCCACCCCGCTCCCCGCAGGATCCATCCCCGCTCCCGGCAGGATCCATCCCCGCTCCCCGCGGGATCCATCCCCGCTCCCAGCAGGATCCATCCCCGCTCCCCGCAGGATCCATCCCCGCTCCCCGCGGGATCCATCCCCGCTCCCAGCAGGATCCATCCCCGCTCCCTGCAGGATCCATCCCCTCTCCCGGCAGGATCCATCCCCGCTCCCGGCGGGATCAACCCCGCTACCGGCAGGATCCATCCCCGCTCCCGGCGGGATCAACCCCGCTCCCCGCAGGATCCATCCCCACTCCCGGCGGGATCCATCCCCTCTCCCCGCAGGATCCATCCCCGCTCCCCGCAGGATCCATTCCCGCTCCCCTCAGGATCCATCCCCCTCCCTGCGGGATCCAATCCCGCTCCCCTCAGGATCCAACCCCGCTCCCGGTGCTCCGGGGAATGCTCGGCCAAGGGCAGGCCGGGTGGGCCCGGATTAAGTCTGGGTCTGGCCTATCCCTGGTCAGGATTAACGGGAGAGTTTTGTTTCTCCAAGAGCAAAGCTGGAAGAAGCGTGTTTGGGCCTCTGGAGGAGTTGGGATCCTGGGCAATTTGGGATTCTGAGAGGGAATAAAGCCCCCAGTGAAACCCCTCCAGGCTGACAGAGGCAGAGCCCAGGAGCAGAGACCTGTCTGTGCTGCTTCTGCCCAGCTGCTCCTGGGCTCAGAGCTAAAATGGCATTAAAATCACCAGGGGCAAATCCTTCACTGGCCACGGGAATGCTCCACTTCCCAGAGCTCCTGGAACCCAGGAGGTGACCCAGCTGTGACCTTCCAGGACCTGGAGGAGCTGACAGCAAACATGGAGAGGGACTGGGGACAAGGATGGAGGGACAGGAGCCAGGGAATGGCTCCCAGTGCCAGAGGGCAGGGCTGGGTGGGACACTGGGAATGAGGAATTGTTCCCTGGCAGGGTGGGCAGGGGCTGGGGCTGCCCCTGGATTCCTGGCAGTGCCCAAGACCAGGCTGGACACTGGGGCTGGAGCAGCCTGGCACAGTGGGAGGTGTCCCTGCCATGGCAGGGGTGGCACTGGGTGGGATTTAGGGTCCCTCCAGCCCGTGCCACTGCCAAACGGGGGACACCAGAAGAGAAGTTCTGGTGACCAAACCCACCTGTCCTCCCCTCCAGGTGTGGGGCTCATCCCGGGGGGGATTGTCCAAGGTTTTGTGGAACTGGAATCCAGCCTAGGGCCTGTCAAAGCTCCTCTGGCTCTGGGATTGCTGCACTCCCTGTGTGGAAATCTGTGCTGCCCAAAAGGCTTTCAAAGCACTGAACGTTTTATTCCCTTTAAAAGAATAGAGAATGGTTTTAACAACAAAAGTCCTGCCACAAATTCAGCTGAACATCCACCTTGGAAAGCTTTTATCCAGTGTAATATTCCAGGACTGTCACTCCAGCAGGCTTTTCTCCCTCTCTCCATGCCCAGCCCTGCTGGGATGGCAAAAATCCAAACTGCTGCCAACAGCCAGACTGGCAAGTGTCCCTTTGGTGGCCTGTGGCAGCTCTTGCTGTGCCCAGTGGAGTGGGCAGAGGTGTCCCTGGGGTGGGCAGAGATGGCAGTGGGGAGGGCAGAGGTGGCAGTGGGATAGGCAGAGGTGTCCCTGGGGTGGGCAGAGGTGTCCATGGGGTGGGCAGAGTTGGGCAGAGGTATCCCTGGGATAGGCAGAGGTGTCTCTGGGATGGGCAGAGGTGTCCCTGGGATGGCGAGTGTCTGGGTGGCAGAGGCATGGGGAAGGGAGAGGTGTCCCTGGGGTGGGCAGAGGTGTCCCTGGAGGGCAAGATTCCCCGGGTGGCAGAGTGCCCTGATTGGCAAGGTGCCCATGAGTTGGGCAGAGGTGTCCCTGGAGAGGGCAGAGATGGCAGTGGGGAGGGCAGAGGTGTCCATGGGGAGAACAGAGGTGCCCATGAGTTGGGCAGAGGTGTCCCTGGGATGGGCAGAGTTGTCCCCGGGGTGGGCAGAGGTGCCCAGCTGCTGTTGGGTACTCTCTGCCTCCAAGGGCAGCCCTGAGGCCCTGCCAGGGAAATTCCTGGCCTGGGTCTGCTCCTGCCTGCTCTGAGCTGCTGCATCCGGACCCTGAGGCCGTGCTGCGGGAGAGCAGCTCATTAATGGCGCTCATTAGCCCAGCCAATTAGGGCAGCCGGGCTGCCGGCGGGTGCGGGGCTGCTCTCCCTCCCGGTGCCCGGTGCTCGGCTCCTGGCCGGGCGCTGGGAGGGCACACACGGCTCGGGAGCTTTGGCAGGTTCTGCGACTGAGGTGAAGCTGCTGAGGGGCTGCGGGGCTGGGATTTCACTCTTACAGCCACGGCTGGGCCTGGGGGCTGCTGGGTGTGCTGTTCATGAGGACCTGGCGTGATGGCAAAGGCCCTTCTCCCTGAGGGGTTTACTGGCGTTGGCGGTGTCCCGGTGCTTGGATACCTGGGAGAGATGTCACTGTCACACAAGCATGGAGTGGGGTGGGGTGGGGTGGGAGGGACCTTAACCCCACCCAGTGCCACTCCTGCCAAACTCCAGGATGCTGCCCCTGCTCAGCTGCTTGGGACAGCAAACTCCTCCTGGGGGATATTCCCCAGGGAGCTGTCCCTGTGCTGGGCCAGGAAAAGCAGCCAGGGATGCTGCCAGGGTCCTGGGCTGGGCACAGCAAACCCAGGGGAGCTGTTCCATGGAATCCCAGAATCCCAGACTGGTTTGGACTGGGAGAGACCTTAAATCCCACCCAGTGCCACCCCTGCCATGGCAGGGACACCTCCCATTGTGCCAGGCTGCTCCAGCCACAGTGTCCAGCCTGGCCTTGGGCACTGCCAGGGATCCAGGGGCAGCCCCAGCTGCTCTGGGCCGTTCTCACCTCCGCTCTCTGCTCAAAGCCTGACTCTGAAATCCTGGCCTGCCTCACCTCACTCACGGTCAGATCTCCTGAAATCCCGGATTCTGCCCAGATCTGCCTTTCCCTCTCCCGGTGAGGCACAGCAGGAGAGAGGAGGTGAGCACAGTCACAGGTGATGCCAGCCCAGCCCAGGGAGGGTCCCCGGGCTGGGATTTGGGAACCCGAGCTCCTGGGGTGTCACCTCAGCCTCCTGAGCTCCTGCAGGGTTTCTCTCTGGTTTTGGGCCACCTCGGCCGAGCCCGAGCAGGGAACGGTGGGCAGGGGGAGTGGGAGCGGGGGCAGCGCCGAGCCCCCCACCCAGATCCCCGCTCCCAGATCCCTCCACCCAGAGCTCCACTCCCAGAGCCCCCCACCCAGATCTCCGCTCCCAGATCCCCTCTCCCAGATCCCCCTTCCCAGAGCCCTGTTCCCAGAGCCCCTCTCCCAGATCCCCTCTCCCAGAGCCCCCCACCCAGATCCCCCTCTCCCAGAGCCCCTCTCCCAGATCCCCTCTCCCAGATCCCCCCACCCAGATTCCCTCTCCCAAATCCCCTCTCCCAGAGCCCCTCTCCCAGATCCCCTCTCCCAGAGCCCTCTCCCAGATCCCTCTCCCAGATCCCCTCTCCCAGAGCCCCCCACCCAGATCCCCCTCTCCCAGAGCCCTCTCCCAGATCCCCCTCTCCCAGAGCCCCTTTCCCAGATCCCCTTTCCCAGATCCCCCTCTCCCAGAGCCCCCCACCCAGATTCCCCTCTCCCAGATCCCCTCTCCCAGATCCCCTCTCCCAGAGCCCCTCTCCCAGATCCCCTGTCCCAGATCCCCTCTCCCAGATCCCCTCTCCCAGAGCCCCTCTCCCAGATCCCCTCTCCCAGATCCCCTCTCCCAGAGCCCCTCTCCCAGATCCCCTCTCCCAAAGGCCCACACCCAGATCCCCCCACCCAGATCCCCTCTCCCAGATCCCCTCTCCCAGATCCCCCTCTCCCAGATCCCCTTTCCCAGATCCCCCTCTCCCAGAGCCCCTCTCCCAGAGCGATTGTGCGCGGCAGCCGCAGGTGACAACTTTAACGAGAGCAGGAGCAGATGAGGAGTTTATGGGCTGTTAATAAACTGTAACCAATCGCTGAATGCCCGCGCGTTGTGTTCAAGCTGTTTGGGGCCACAGGTCCTTGGGAGAGCTTGCACTTGCTCTGCCTTTATTCCGACGTAGCAGGACATGAAAGGCCGTGGCAGACTCTTGATGTTTGTTCCCGTGAATAGACATATGTCCCTCACACTAGCACGGGAATATCTAATTAAGGCGCACAATGCTGGCTTATACCCAGGGGCAGTGGCAAACAAGACGCTGTCACACTCTTAAGAACACAAACAAAATGAAAATTGCCTCTTTATACATTATAATGAATATGTTCTCCATGCATTAAAAGTTCATTTACCTCCCAGGCTCTGGAAGGCCGGCTGGATTTCAGTTAATATCATCTTTTTTTTCAGGAGGTTTGGGTGGGATTAGGGACAGTTTGTTAATGAAGCTGCAGAGGATTTTCCCCCATAGACATGAAAAAGGAACAAAATCTGAATTGTGCGTTTATTGTGTTGTCTCAGGCAAATCCCACTCTTCAGCTCCCCACCTCAGGAGCGGCTCCTCCCTCCTGCAGGACGCGTCAGCCGCGGGTTTGTGGCTCCTTCTCCCACCTCCCCTCCCCTTCAGCGGCTTCTGGCATTTCTGTGGGCAGGAGCCAGAGCCTGGCGCTGGAGGCTGCGGGGGCTCTGTCCTGCTCCTGCTCGGGGAATGTCGGTGCCAAGTGCCAGGGTGTGCCCAGGGCTGAGTCCTGACCTCTGCAGCTTCCCCTGGGGCTGATGCTTCCCTCCCCCCTTCCCCACCACTTCCACACACGTCAAGCCCTGTGAAAGCTCCTGGGATATTGCAGCCCCTTCCCTTCCCTTCCCTTCCCTTCCCTTCCCTTCCCTTCCCTTCCCTTCCCTTCCCTTCCCTTCCCTTCCCTTCCCTTCCCTTCCCTTCCCTTCCCTTCCCCTTCCCTTCCCTTCCCTTCCCTTCCCTTCCCTTCCCTTCCTTCCCTTCCCTTCCCTCCCTTCCCTTCCCTTCCCTTCCCTTCCTTCCCTTCCCTTCCCTTCCCTTCCCTTCCCTTCCCTTCCCTTCCTTCCCTTCCCTTCCCCTTCCCTTCCCTTCCCTTCCCTTCCCTTCCCTTCCCTTCCTTCCCTTCCCAAACCTTCCCTTCCCTTCCCTTCCCAAACCTTCCCTTCCCAAACCTTCCCTTCCCAAACCTTCCCTTCCCAAACCTTCCCTTCCCTTCCCAAACCTTCCCAAACCTTCCCAAACCTTCCCAAACCTTCCCAAACCTTCCCTTCCCAAACCTTCCCAAACCTTCCCTTCCCAAACCTTCCCTTCCTACCAGAGCTCTGTTCCCACCAAGACATTTTTTTCACTTTTCCTGCCTTTCTCCAGTTGAATCCCTTTAATTCCAGCTCTTGCACGGCTGCCCGAGCAGAGCCTGCAGGTGGGCAGAGCTGTGGGCTGGAGCTGCTGCCCGGGGACCTCCCCCAGGCCCTGGCGGGAGCAAGGAGCCCCTCCCAGGATCCCGGGATCCCAGGACAGCCCGAGCTGCAGGGACCCACAGGGATCCTGCTCCAGCCCTCTCTCCAGGCACGGAGCAGCTTCCCATGGATCCTGTGGAGTTCCCAGGGGGTTCCTCAGGGCACAGGTGAGCCCCGAGCCACCTCGGGCACTCCAACAGGGGCTGGGCTCAGGGAATGCTGGCACAAAGCTCCTCCAACCATCCTGGGAAGTGAGGAGCAGGCAGGGAGGGTCCTGGAAGGGCAAATTCCCTCTGAGAGCCCCTCTGCAGGTGCCTGGCAGAGCCACAGACCCTGCAGGGAAAGCTGTCCCAGAGCAGGTCCCAGTGAGCACGGGGAGGGGGCTGCGGGTCCTCAGCCCCAGCTCTGACACTCAGATCAAATCTGTCACAGACTGGGAGGGGTGGGGGGACCCCAAATCCCACCCAGCGCCACCCCGCCATGGCAGGGACACCTCCCACTGTGCCAGGTGCTCCAGCCCCAGTGTCCAGCCTGGCCTTGGGCACTGCCAGGGATACAGGGGCAGCCCCAGCTGCTCTGGGCAGGGCAGAGGAGCCCTCTGAGAGCCATCACACCTTGCTCTGAGCACAGCTCCTTTCCCCATCCACCTTCCACGTTTTCTGCCCTCTGTGCCTGAAGTTCTGACCTGGAAAAGGATCCTTCCCATCCCTTTTGGGGCTCTGGAATGGGTTTGGGTTAGGGATCAGTTCCTGCTGTCCTGGGGTGCTCAGCTCGCAGGGGAAATCCTCCTCTGTCACTGGAGCAGCCTGAAATTCACAGGGGAGAGGGAAACTTCATGGGCTCCTCAGCAGAGCCCCGAACAGGGCTGAGCCCAGCAGGGGGGCTGAATTCCCACCTTCCAGGCGTTTCTCTCTCAGAGAAGGTGCCCCAGCTCCACTCTTCGGAAGGAGTTTGGGGTCTCCCTGTCCCTGGGGACACCTCGATCCTCCTCTCCTTAGGCACGGCAAGCCAAACCTTGCTCCACTCCCTCAGGAGGAACAAACAAGATCCCCCCTCCCAAAACCCTGCTCAGTTTTCACTCCAAAGGATTTTCCTCGTGAGACTGAATAACGCTGTGGCAGCTTTTGGGGGAAAAAAAAAAACAAAAAAGCCAACAAGATCCACACACAAAAACCCCAAAACCCCAAGAACCGTGTGTGTTTTTCCTGGTTTTTTTCCCCCTTTTCAAGCAGACAAAGAGGTGTATGAATGTGTCTTATACATATATGTATATGTCTTTCTGCAAATCGCATTTAACAAATGCCGGCTGCATCTGCGGGATCCTGCAACAGCCCTGACAGTGATCAATCTGCAGCCCGGTGATGTTTGCTGACAGTGATTGATTGATTTTCCCCGCGAATAGGACCAACATCGGGAATATATTAGAGTAAAAGGCGCGCTCCCGGCGGGCAGGGAGCGCCCCCGGTTCGGGCCGGCTCCGATTGTGCTGGGCTTGGCAGCGGGACGATGATTGATGACAGGCGGGGAATGCGGGAGGAGCCCGATCCCCTCCGCGCCGTCCCCGTGTGTGACACCGCTCCCCTGCCGCCACGGGGACGGGGACAGCCCTGCCGGGGGACAATGGAGCAGGGTGGCCCGTCCAGATAACCCCTGCGAACGCATATGGTGAGAGCTGACCTGGCAGTTCAAGGAGAGCGGGCGAAAAGCTGATGGGAAATTAATTCTCAGGAGTTTGTCAAGACATCTCCAACAAGTGAAGATAAATGGCAGAACAAAACTTCTAAAGCCGGTCCCAAGAATGGGCCTGAATGGCCGAGGGAAGCGCTCTTTAGCATTTACATCCATCTTTCCTCGGGGAAAGCCGCGGGACGGGGCCGAGCCTCCCGAGGGTCCCAGTTCTATCCCTGCCGGAGCTCCCGAGGGCTGCAGCACCCCCGGAGCCCGCCGGGCCCTGCCTTCCCCTCCCTGCTCCCGGCAGGACGGACTGGGAATCTGCCAGGAGCCTCTGGGGCCGGCCCTGCTGTCCCTGGAAGCAGCACAGACCCCGCTGGGAGCAGGGAGGGCAGCGGGGAGGGAGCCGGGACGGATTTCCAAAGGCTGGACCAGGCCAGGAGAACCAGGGATCTATGGAATATCAACACTCAAAGGCCAGGAGAACCAGGGAATTATGGAACAGCAATATTCAACAGCCAGGAGAACCAGGGAATTATGGAATATCAACACTCAAAGGCCAGGAGAATCAGTGAAATTATGGAATAGCAATATTCAACAGCCAGGAGAACCAGGGAATTATGGAATAGCAACACTCAAAGGCCAGGAGAATCAGGGAATTATGGAATAGCAATATTCAACAGCCAGGAGAACCAGGGAATTATGGAATAGCAACACTCAAAGGCCAGGAGAATCAGGGAATTATGGAATAGCAATATTCAACGGCCAGGAGAATCAGGGAATCATGGAATAGCAATATCAATATTCAAAGGCCAGGAGAATCAGGGAATTATGGAATAGCAATATTCAAAGGCCAGGAGAACCAGGGAATTATGGAATAGCAATATTCAACAGCCAGGAGAACCAGGGAATTATTATGGAATATCAACACTTAATGGCCAGAAGAATCAGGGAATTATGGAATATCAATATTCAAAGGCCAGGAGAACCAGGGAATTATGGAATATCAACACTCAAAGGCCAGGAGAATCAGGGAATTATGGAATAGCAATATTCAACGGCCAGGAGAATCAGGGAATCATGGAATAGCAATATCAATATTCAAAGGCCAGGAGAACCAGGGAATTATGGAATAGCAATATTCAACAGCCAGGAGAACCAGGGAATTATTATGGAATATCAACACTTAACGGCCAGGAGAAGCAGGGCATTATGGAATATCAACATTCAATGGCCAGAAGAATCAGGGAATTATGGAATATCAACACTCAAAGGCCAGGAGAACCAGGGAATTATGGAATATTCCAACCCACAAGGATCCCCAGGCACCAGCTGCCAGCCCTGCACAGGGCAGCCCCCCCAGATCCTGCAAGTCTGGAATTTTGGAGAGGTTTCTAAAAAAAGAGAACATTTTCCTTCTGCTGGTGAAAGCCCAGGTGAGCTCCCAGTTTTCAGAATGAATAAAATATTCCTGGCATCAGTGAATGATCCATGTTTGTACTCCATGGATCTCTGCTGTGCTGACCAGGACCAGCATTCCCGTGCTCATTTTCTGGTCAGGAGACAGCCCTTGAGTGAAGGATCTGCTGGAGTCTCCTGATTCCAACCCATTTTCCAGGACAATGCTTTTCCAGACAAAAGTGCCAACACATTTTATTTAATTTTTCCTAATGAGCTGCCTCTTTTCCTGATCCTAACTCCTGATAATAAATAACTTTGTTTGATGGACACCTCATGAAATTCCATGGAAGATTCTCCTCAGTTCTGAGCACTGAAGAGAATTGTCTTTTTATCCTGGTGTGGGCCGGGGTGTTCCCACGTTGTGTGGCTCAGTGATGTGAACTCCACGTTCCCACAAGTTTAAAGACAAATTGCAAAGTTTAAAGTGCAAATTACCACAGGTGTTTTCCAGAGTATTTGGACCTCACTCACTCGAGGGAGGTTTGAGATGTGTCTGATCCATGCAATGCTGCAGTTCCTTGTGGATCCACCATTTAAGGCTGGAATCTTCCTAAGGAGTGAACTTTGGGAGTTCTGATACCGACCCAGCAGGGCTGGAGCCCTTTGTGCCCTTCTGCAGAGATGGGGCTGGCAGAGCCTCGTGGCCCCACTGCCATCACCAGTCACTGCCTCCCCTCAACTATTTTGGGCAGAAATATCAGAATATTGAATGCCTGAGTGGCAAACTCAGTTTGGGTGAGCCGTGATGCCCAGAGAGTTGGCAGAGCCCAGGGATCCCTCCCAGCCTGCACCTGCCTGGCTGTGAGGTGGGAAAGGGCTCTCAGGAGTGAGGCTTTGGGAAAACCTCCCTTCCCACCCAATCCTTCCATGGAAAACCAGGCTTGCAGGGCTGCCTGGAGGGGGCTGGGGGCTTGTGGGGATGTTGGTGCCAGTGGCAGGAGAAGGAGCAATGGCCAGGAACTACAACACAACAATTCCAGCCCAGCCTGAGGAAGAACTTCCATCCATGGAGGGGCAGAGCCCTGGAACAGCTGCCCGGGGGGGGCTGGAGTCTCCCTCTGGAGACATCCCAACCCCTGGGCACGTTCCTGTGTCACTGCTGCAGTGACCCTGCCTGGGCAGGGCAGGGCTGGGGGGTCTCAGAGCTCCCTCCCCACCCCAAACTTCTGGGATCCCATGGAAACTCTGGAAAATCCATCCCTCAGCTGCACCTGAGCAGTTGGGATGATCTGGGTGATGCTGAATCCCAGGCCTGGAACTCCCTGTCCCACACAGGATGGAAAAGGGACAGCTCCACACCCTGCTCTGCCCCTCCAGGAGCTGCTGGCATCATCTGGGGCTGCTTGGCTCCTGTCACAGCAGTGTCCCCTGGGCCATCAGACAGCACATGGGACATCAGTCCTTCCCCTCTGGAAGGGTAGGAACAGGAGCACTGAAACAGGAGCCCAGGATTGTCCCTGCCAGGGCTGTGCCATGGGCCTGGTCCCTGGAGTGACCCCTGTCCCACCCTGCACCCTGACCCAGCCCTGGGGGTCCTGCAGGGGTGTCCAGGGGCACTCTGACCTGGGAATGTCAGTGGTGAGGCTCTCAGGAGGTGAGGGGGTCCTGTGAACCTCACCCTGCCCGGGCTCCTGGGCAGGGGTTTGGAGCTAAAACAGAACCACGTTTTTCTGGGGAGGATTGGTTTTAGGAAGGTCTTGAGGGGGCTGTGGGTGCTCACTCTGAACACTCATCCCAGTGAAAGGGGAGGGATCCTGCAGGGCTCTGGCAGCTCCCGTCCCGTCCCATCCCATCCCATCCCATCCATCCATCCCATCCCATCCCATCCCATCCATCCCATCCCATCCCATCCCATCCCATCCCATCCCCTCCCATCCCATCCCATCCCATCCCATCCCATCCCATCCCATCCCATCCCATCCCATCCCATCCCATCCCACAGGGCTGCACTGACAGGAGGCAGAGCTGGTGCCCTGAAGAAGAGAAATGCCTCAGTCAGGGATTTGCAGCAGATTTTGGTCACCTTGGCTTGAAATTTACCAGGCAGAGGTTGAAGAAATCCCCTGTGGAAGTGAGATATGGACAACCTTTCCCTTCCTCTTGGGTTTCCTGGATGCCTTTTGGTCTCTGCCTGAAATGTGCTGGTTGAATTATGGAATAGTTTTGGGTGGAGGGACCCTAAATCCCACCCAGTGCCACCCCTGCCATGGCAGGGACACCTCCCACTGTGCCAGGCTGCTCCAGCCCCAGTGTCCAACCTGGCCTTGGGCACTGCCAGGGATCCAGGGATGGAATTCCATCCCAGCCCTGCCCACCCTGCCAGGAACAATTCCTCATTGCCAATATTGAACCTGAATTTCCCCTGCTCGGTTTTCCCCCTTGCTCCCTGTGCTGTCACTGCAGTCCCTGTGAGCTCTGCCTGCCCCTCTCTCCCTTCTGGGCCTGGGCTCGGAGGGGAACAGAGGGAGAAGAAGGAAGAGAGAGAAGGGGAAAGGTGGGAAGGAGGGGAAGGGAAGAGGAAAGCAGGGAGGAGGTCGGGGAAAGAGGAAGGAAAGGCGTGAGGAGGTGAGGAGGGAGCCGGCTCAGACGCCGGGGTGTGCGGGCAGGGCCTTCCTCCTCCTGTCGGACAGGTCGCGATAGACCCGGGAGCGCCTAAAAACCCCAGAGGAGGGTGGAGGGTGGAGGGAGGGTGGAGGGAGGTCCCTGGGGCTCCCAGAGCAGGAGCCCCGCGAGCAGATGGGCCACCCCCGAT
>NW_026108284.1:0-12248 GCF_022539315.1 Serinus canaria | reverse complement strand
TTTTTCATGAAACTAGTCGAGTTCTTACCAGCTCTGAGACGAAAATAAAAAGTACGATTCCCCACGGAGTGCTTCAAATAGCTTAGAAAGGCGCAAAGAAAAGTTGTCCGAGAACCTTTTCCCTTCCTATGTTCAAGTACGTTTAAACGTTTAGAAAGTGCTTAGTTCTTTGCGTGGCTGAGTTTGAGAGATGTGCACTCAATCCCGGTGCTTTCTGCCTTTCTTTTAACGCTTCTCAGCATCTGCCGAGCTCTCCGTCTCCCGGAGGCAAAGAAGCGGCTTTTTCGCGCACAGAGCATTGTGCCGGTCACAATGCGCTCCGGACCGCGGCTGTCTGCCGAAGACGCCGGGAACCGGCACCTACCTTCGGCTAGTTGCGGTAACCCGTCTTTCGCGGCTCTTGCAGCCTACATCTTAGCGAAAAGCTTTTCCAGGCTTTCTCTCAAGAAAAAACTGTGCCAGCAAAGGAAGAATCTCCGGACGTCTTTTCATAAAGCTAGTCCCCACGAAGTGCTTCAAATAGCTTAGAAAGGTGCAAAGAAATTGTCCGAGAACTTTTTCCCTTCCTATGTTCAAGTACGTTTAAATGTCTGGAAAGTGGTTAGTTCTTGTCCTGGCTCAGTTTGAGAGATGTGCACTCAACCCGGGGCTTTGCGCTTTCGTTTAACACGTCTCAGCCTCTGGCGAGCTCTCCGTCTCCCGGAGGCGAAGAAGCGGCTTGTTCGCGCACAAGGCATTGTGCCGGTCGCGGTACGCTCCGGACCGCGGCTTCTGCCGAAAGACGCCGGGAACCGGCAACTACCTTCGGCGAGTTGCGGTAACACGTCTCTGCGCCTCTTGCCGCCTACATCTTAGCGAAAAGCTTTTCCAGGCTTTCTCTCAAGAAAAAACTGTGCCAGCACAGCAAGAATCCCTCCACGTTTTTCATGAAGCTAGTCGAACTCCTATCAGCTCCGAGGCGAAAAGGAAAAGTAAGATTCCCCACGAAGTGCTTCAAATAGCTTAGAAAGGTGCAAAGAAAATTGTCCGAGAACTTTTTCCCTTCCGATGTTAAAGTAAGTTTAAATGTCTGGAAAGTGGTTAGTTCTTGTCCTGGCTCAGTTTGAGAGCTGTGCACTCAATCCCGGTGCTTTGCGCTTTCGTTTAACACGTCTCAGCATCTGCCGAGCTCTCCGTCTCCCGGAGTCGAAGAAGCGGCTTGTTCGCGCACAAGGCATTGTGCCGGTCGCGGTACGCTCCGGACCGCGGCTTCTGCCGAAAGACGCCGGGAACCGGCAACTACCTTCGGCGAGTTGCGGTAACCTGTCTTCTGCGCCTCTTGCCGCCTACATCTTAGCGAAAAAGCTTTTCCAGGCTTTCTCTCAGAAAAAACTCTGCCAGCACAGCAAGAATCCCTCCACGTTTTTCATGAAACTAGTCGAGTTCTTACCAGCTCTGAGACGAAAAGAAAAAGTACGATTCCCCACGGAGTGCTTCAAATAGCTTAGAAAGGCGCAAAGAAAAGTTGTCCGAGAACTTTTTCCCTTCCTATGTTCAAGTACGTTTAAACGTCTAGAAAGTGCTTAGTTCTTTGCCTGGCTGAGTTTGAGAGATGTGCACTCAATCCCGGTGCTTTCCGCCTTTCTTTTAACGCTTCTCAGCATCTGCCGAGCTCTCCGTTTCCCGGAGGCAAAGAAGCGGCTTTTTCACGCACAGAGCATTGTGCCGGTCGCAATGCGCTCCGGACCGCGGCTTCTGCCGAAAGACGCCGGGAACCGGCACCTACCTTCGGCTAGATGCGGTAACCCGTCTTTCGCGGCTCTTGCAGCCTACATCTTAGCGAAAAAGCTTTTCCAGGCTTTCTCGCAAGAAAAAAATTTTCCAGCAAAGGAAGAATCTCCGGACGTCTTTTCATAAAGCTAGTCGAATTCCTATCAGCCCCGATGCGAAAAGGAAAAGTAAGATTCCCCATGAAGTGCTTCAAATAGCTTAGAAAGGTGCAAAGAAAATTGTCCGAGAACTTTTCCCCTTCCTATGTTCAAGTACGTTTAAATGTCTGGAAAGTGGTTAGTTCTTGTCCTGGCTCAGTTTGAGAGCTGTGCACTCAATCCCGGTGCTTTGCGCTTTCGTTTAACACGTCTCAGCCTCTGGCGAGCTCTCCGTCTCCCGGAGGCGAAGAAGCGGCTTGTTCGCGCACAAGGCATTGTTCCGGTCGCGGTGCGCTCCGGTCCGCGGCTTCTGCCGAAAGAACCCGGGAAGCGGCACCTACTTTCGGCGAGTTGCGGTAACACGTCTTCTGCGCCTCTTGCCGCCTACATCTTAGCGGAAAAGCTTTTCCAGGCTTTCTCTCAAGAAAATCTGTGCCATCAAGGGAAGAATCTCTGGACGTCTTTACATAAAGCTAGTCGAATTCCTATCAGCTCCGAGGGAAAATGAAAAAGCAAGATTCCCCACGAAGTACTTCAAATAGCTTAGAAAGGTGCAAAGAAAAGTTGTCCGAGAACTTTTTCCCTTACTATGTTAAAGTAGGTTTAAATGTCTGGAAAGTGGTTAGTTCTTGTCCTGGCTCAGTTTGAGAGCTGTGCACTCAATCCCGGTGCTTTCCGCCTTTCTTTTAATGCTTCTCAGCCTCTGCCGAACTCTCCGTCTCCCGGAGGCGAGGAAGCGGCTTTTTCGCGCACAGAGCATTGTGCCGGTCGCAATGCGCTCCGGACCGCGGCTTCTGCCGAAAGACGCCGGGAACCAGCAACTACCTTCGGCGAGTTGCGGTAACCCGTCTTCTGAGCCTCTTGCCGCCTACATCTTAGCGGAAAAGCTTTTCCAGGCTTTCTCTCAAGAAAATCTGTGCCAGCAAGGGAAGAATCTCTGGACGTCTTTACATAAAGCTAGTCGAATTCCTATCAGCTCCGAGGGAAAATGAAAAAGCAAGATTCCCCACGAAGTACTTCAAATAGCTTAGAAAGGTGCAAAGAAAAGTTGTCCGAGAACTTTTTCCCTTACTATGTTAAAGTAGGTTTAAATGTCTGGAAAGTGGTTAGTTCTTGTCCTGGCTCAGTTTGAGAGCTGTGCACTCAATCCCGGTGCTTTCCGCCTTTCTTTTAATGCTTCTCAGCCTCTGCCGAACTCTCCGTCTCCCGGAGGCGAGGAAGCGGTTTTTTCGCGCACAGAGCATTGTGCCGGTCGCGGTGCGCTCCGGACCGCGGCTTCTGCCGAAAGACGCCCGGAACCGGCACCTACCTTCGGCGAGTTGCGGTAACACGTCTTCTGCGGATCTTGCCGCCTACATCTTAGCGAAAAAGCTTTTCCAGGCTTTCTCTCAAGAAAAAACTGTGCCAGCACAGCAAGAATCCGTCCACGTTTTTCATGATGCAAGTCGTGTTCTTACCAGCTCCGAGACGAAAAGAAAAAGTACGATTCCCCACGAAGTGCTTCAAATAGCTTAGAAAGGCGCAAAGAAAAGTTGTCCAAGAACTTTTTCCCTTCCTATGTTCAAGTACGTTTAAACGTCTAGAAAGTGCTTAGTTCTTTGCCTGGCTGAGTTTGAGAGATGTGCACTCAATCCCGGTGCTTCCGCCTTTCTTTTAACGCTTCTCAGCATCTGCCGAGCTCTCCGTCTCCCGGAGGCGAAGAAGCGCTTTTTCGCGCACAAGAGCATTGTGCCGGTCACAGTGCGCTCCGGACCGCGGCTTCTGCCGAAAGACGCCGGGAACCGGCACCTACCTTCGGCGAGTTGCGGTAACCGTCTTCGCGGCTCTTGCAGCCTACATCTTAGCGAAAAAGCTTTTCCAGGCTTTCTCTCAAGAAAAAACTGTGCCAGCAAAGGAAGAATCTCACGTTTTCATGAACTAGTCGATTCTTCAGCTCGAGGAAAGACAAGTAAGATTCCCCATGAAGTGCTTCAAATAGCTTAGAAAGGTGCAAAGAAAATTGTCCGAGAACTTTTCCCCTTCCTATGTTCAAGTACGTTTAAATGTCTGGAAAGTGGTTAGTTCTTGTCCTGGCTCAGTTTGAGAGCTGTGCACTCAATCCCGGTGCTTTGCGCTTTCGTTTAACACGTCTCAGCCTCTGGCGAGCTCTCCGTCTCCCGGAGGCGAAGAAGCGGCTTGTTCGCGCACAAGGCATTGTTCCGGTCGCGGTGCGCTCCGGTCCGCGGCTTCTGCCGAAAGAACCCGGGAAGCGGCACCTACTTTCGGCGGGTTGCGGTAACCCGTCTTCTGCGCCTCTTGCCGCCTACAACTTAGCGGAAAAGCTTTTCCAGGCATTCTCTCAAGAAAATCTGTGCCAGCAAAGGAAGAATCTCTGGACGTCTTTTCATAAAGCTAGTCGAATTCCTATCAGCTCCGAGGGAAAAAGAAAAAGCAAGATTCCCCACGAAGTGCTTCAAATAGCTTAGACAGGTGCAAAGAAAAGTTGTCCAAGAACTTTTTCCCTTACTATGTTAAAGTAGGTTTAAATGTCTGGAAAGTGGTTAGTTCTTGTCCTGGCTCAGTTTGAGAGCTGTGCACTCAATCCCGGTGCTTTCCGCCTTTCTTTTAACGCTTCTCAGCCTCTGCCGAACTCTCCGTCTCCCGGAGGCGAGGAAGCGGCTTTTTCGCGCACAGAGCATTGTGCCGGTCGCAATGCGCTCCGGACCGCGGCTTCTGCCGAAAGACGCCGGGAACCAGCAACTACCTTCGGCGAGTTGCGGTAACCCGTCTTCTGCGCCTCTTGCCACCTACATCTTAGCGGAAAAGCTTTTCCAGGCTTTCTCTCAAGAAAATCTGTGCCATCAAGGGAAGAATCTCTGGACGTCTTTACATAAAGCTAGTCGAATTCCTATCAGCTCCGAGGGAAAGTGAAAAAGCAAGATTCCCCACGAAGTACTTCAAATAGCTTAGAAAGGTGCAAAGAAAAGTTGTCCGAGAACTTTTTCCCTTACTATGTTAAAGTAGGTTTAAATGTCTGGAAAGTGGTTAGTTCTTGTCCTGGCTCAGTTTGAGAGCTGTGCACTCAATCCCGGTGCTTTCCGCCTTTCTTTTAACGCTTCTCAGCATCTGCCGAACTCTCCGTCTCCCGGAGGCGAGGAAGCGGCTTTTTCGCGCACAGAGCATTGTGCCGGTCGCAATGCGCTCCGGACCGCGGCTTCTGCCGAAAGACGCCCGGAACCGGCACCTACCTTCGGCGAGTTGCGGTAACACGTCTTCTGCGGATCTTGCCGCCTACATCTTAGCGAAAAAGCTTTTCCAGGCTTTCTCTCAAGAAAAAACTGTGCCAGCACAGCAAGAATCCGTCCACGTTTTTCATGATGCAAGTCGTGTTCTTACCAGCTCCGAGACGAAAAGAAAAAGTACGATTCCCCACGGAGTGCTTCAAAGAGCTTAGAAAGGCGCAAAGAAAGTTGTCCAAGAACCTTTTCCTTCCTATGTTCAAGTACGTTTAAACGTCTAGAAAGTGCTTAGTTCTTTGCGTGGCTGAGTTTGAGAGATGTGCACTCAATCCCGGTGCTTTCTGCCTTTCTTTAACGCTTCTCAGCATCTGCCGAGCTCTCCGTCTCCCGGAGGCAAAGAAGCGGCTTTTTCGCGCACAGAGCATTGTGCCGGTCACAATGCGCTCCGGACCGCGGCTTCTGCCGAAAGACGCCGGGAACCGGCACCTACCTTCGGCTAGTTTGCGGTAACCCGTCTTTCGCGGCTCTTGCAGCCTACATCTTAGCGAAAAAGCTTTTCCAGGCTTTCTCTCAAGAAAAAACTGTGCCAGCAAGGAAGAATCTCCGGACGTCTTTCATAAAGCTAGTCCCCACGAAGTGCTTCAAATAGCTTAGAAAGGTGCAAAGAAAATTGTCCGAGAACTTTTCCCTTCCTATGTTCAAGTACGTTTAAATGTCTGGAAAGTGGTTAGTTCTTGTCCTGGCTCAGTTTGAGAGATGTGCACTCAACCCCGGGGCTTTGCGCTTTCGTTTAACACGTCTCAGCCTCTGGCGAGCTCTCCGTCTCCCGGAGGCGAAGAAGCGGCTTGTTCGCGCACAAGGCATTGTGCCGGTCGCGGTGCGCTCCGGACCGCGGCTTCTGCCGAAAGACGCCGGGAACGAGCAACTACCTTCGGCGAGTTGCGGTAACACGTCTTCTGCGCCTCTTGCCGCCTACATCTTAGCGAAAAAGCTTTCCAGGCTTTCTCTCAAGAAAAAACTGTGCCAGCACAGCAAGAATCCCTCCACGTTTTTCATGAAGCTAGTCGAACTCCTATCAGCTCCGAGGCGAAAAGGAAACGTAAGATTCCCACGAAGTGCTTCAAATAGCTTAGAAAGGTGCAAAGAAATTGTCCGAGAACTTTTTCCCTTCCGATGTTAAAGTAAGTTAAATGTCTGGAAGTGGTTAGTTCTTGTCCTGGCTCAGTTTGAGAGCTGTGCACTCAATCCCGGTGCTTTGCGCTTTCGTTTAACACGTCTCAGCCTCTGGCGAGCTCTCCGTCTCCCGGAGGCGAAGAAGCGGCTTGTTCGCGCACAAGGCATTGTGCCGGTCGCGGTGCAATCCGGACCGCGGCTTCTGCCGAAAGACGCCGGGAACCGGCACCTACCTTCGGCGAGTTGCGGTAACCCGTCTTCTGCGCCTCTTGCCGCCTACATCTTAGCGGAACAGCTTTTCCAGGCTTTCTCTCAAGAAAAAACTCTGCCAGCACAGCAAGAATCCCTCCACGTTTTTCATGAAACTAGTCGAGTTCTTACCAGCTCTGAGACGAAAATAAAAAGTACGATTCCCCACGGAGTGCTTCAAATAGCTTAGAAAGGCGCAAAGAAAAGTGTCCGAGAACTTTTTCCCTTCCTATGTTCAAGTACGTTTAAACGTCTAGAAAGTGCTTAGTTCTTTGCTGGCTGAGTTTGAGAGATGTGCACTCAATCCCGGTGCTTTCCGCCTTTCTTTTAACGCTTCTCAGCATCTGCCGAGCTCTCCGTTTCCCGGAGGCAAAGAAGCGGCTTTTCACGCACAGAGCATTGTGCCGGTCGCAATGCGCTCCGGACCGCGGCTTCTGCCGAAAGACGCCGGAACCGGCACCTACCTTCGGCTAGTTGCGGTACCCGTCTTTCGCGGCTCTTGCAGCCTACATCTTAGCGAAAAAGCTTTTCCAGGCTTTCTCGCAGAAAAAAATTTCCAGCAAAGAAGAATCTCCGGACGTCTTTTCATAAAGCTAGTCGAATTCCTATCAGCCCCGATGCGAAAGGAAAAGTAAGATTCCCCATGAAGTGCTTCAAATAGCTTAGAAAGGTGCAAAGAAATTGTCCGAGAACTTTTTCCCCTTCCTATGTTCAAGTACGTTTAAATGTCTGGAAAGTGGTTAGTTCTTGTCCTGGCTCAGTTTGAGAGCTGTGCACTCAATCCCGGTGCTTTGCGCTTTCGTTTAACACGTCTCAGCCTCTGGCGAGCTCTCCGTCTCCCGGAGGCGAAGAAGCGGCTTGTTCGCGCACAAGGCATTGTGCCGGTCGCGGTGCGCTCCGGTCCGCGGCTTCTGCCGAAAGAACCCGGGAAGCGGCACCTACTTTCGGCGGGTTGCGGTAACCCGTCTTCTGCGCCTCTTGCCGCCTACAACTTAGCGGAAAAGCTTTTCCAGGCATTCTCTCAAGAAAATCTGTGCCAGCAAGGGAAGAATCTCTGGACGTCTTTTCATAAAGCTAGTCGAATTCCTATCAGCTCCGAGGGAAAAAGAAAAAGCAAGATTCCCCACGAAGTGCTTCAAATAGCTTAGACAGGTGCAAAGAAAAGTTGTCCGAGAACTTTTTCCCTTACTATGTTAAAGTAGGTTTAAATGTCTGGAAAGTGCTCAGTTCTTTGCGTGGCTGAGTTTGAGAGATGTGCACTCAATCCCCGTGCTTCCGCCTTTCTTTTAACGCATCTCAGCCTCTGCCGAACTCTCCATCGCCCGGAGGCGAAGAAGCGGTTTTTCGCGCACAGAGCATTGTGCCGGTCGCAATGCGCTCCGGACCGCGGCTTCTGCCGAAAGACGCCAAGAACCGGCACCTACGTTCGGCGAGTTGCGGTAACACGTCTTCTGCGGATCTTGCCGCCTACATCTTAGCGAAAAAGCTTTTCCAGGCTTTCTCTCAAGAAAAAACTGTGCCAGCACAGCAAGAATCCCTCCACGTTTTTCATGATGCAAGTCGAGTTCTTACCAGCTCCGAGACGAAAAGAAAAAGTACGATTCCCCACGAAGTGCTTCAAATAGCTTAGAAAGGCGCAAAGAAAAGTTGTCCAAGAACTTTTTCCCTTCCTATGTTCAAGTACGTTTAAACGTCTAGAAAGTGCTTAGTTCTTTGCCTGGCTGAGTTTGAGAGATGTGCACTCAATCCCGGTGCTCCCGCCTTTCTTTTAACGCTTCTCAGCATCTGCCGAGCTCTCCATCGCCTGGAGGCGAAGAAGCGGCTTTTTCGCGCACAGAGCATTGTGCCGGTCGCAATGCGCTCCGGACCGCGGCTTCTGCCGAAAGACGCCGGGAACCAGCAACTACCTTCAGCGAGTTGCGGTAACACGTCTTCTGCGCCTCTTGCCGCCTACATCTTGGCGAAAAAGCTTTTCCAGGCTTTCTCTCAAGAAAAAACTGTGCCAGCAGAGCAAGAATCCCTCCACGTTTTTCATGAAGCTAGTCAAATTCCTATCAGCTCCGAGGCGAAAAGGAAAAGTAAGATTCCCCACGAAGTGCTTCAAATAGCTTAGAAAGGTGCAAAGAAAATTGTCCGAGAACTTTTTCCCTTACTATGTTAAAGTACGTTTAAATGTCTGGAAAGTGGTTAGTTCTTGTCCTGGCTCAGTTTGAGAGCTGTGCACTCAATCCCGGTGCTTTCCGCCTTTCTTTTAACGCATCTCAGCCTCTGCCGAACTCTCCGTCTCCCGGAGGCGAGAAAGCGGTTTTTTCGCGCACAGAGCATTGTTCCGGTCGCGGTGCGCTCCGGACCGCGGCTTCTGCCGAAAGACGCCGGGAACCGGCACCTACCTTCGGCGAGTTGCGGTAACCCGTCTTCTGCTCCTCTTGCCGCCTACATCTTAGCGAAAAAGCTTTTCCAGGCTTTCTCTCAAGAAAAAACTGTGCCAGCACAGCAAGAATCCGTCCACGTTTTTCATGAAACTCGTCGAGTTCTTACCAGCTCCGAGACGAAAAGAAAAAGTACGATTCCCCACGGAGTGCTTCAAATAGCTTAGAAAGGCGCAAAGAAAATTTGTCTGAGTACTTTTTCCCTTCCTATGTTCAAGTACGTTTAAACGTTTAGAAAGTGCTTAGTTCTTTGCGTGGCTGAGTTTGAGAGATGTGCACTCAATCCCAGTGCTTTCTGCCTTTCTTTTAACGCTTCTCAGCATCTGCCGAGCTCTCCGTCTCCCGGAGGCAAAGAAGCGGCTTTTTCGCGCACAGAGCATTGTGCCGGTCACAATGCGCTCCGGACCGCGGCTTCTGCCGAAAGACGCCGGGAACCGGCACCTACCTTCGGCTAGTTGCGGTAACCCGTCTTTCGCGGCTCTTGCAGCCTACATCTTAGCGAAAAAGCTTTTCCAGGCTTTCTCTCAAGAAAAAACTGTGCCAGCAAAGGAAGAATCTCCGGACGTGTTTTCATAAAGCTAGTCCCCACGAAGTGCTTCAAATAGCTTAGAAAGGTGCAAAGAAAATTGTCCGAGAACTTTTTCCCTTCCTATGTTCAAGTACGTTTAAATGTCTGGAAAGTGGTTAGTTCTTGTCCTGGCTCAGTTTGAGAGATGTGCACTCAACCCCGGGGCTTTGCGCTTTCGTTTAACACGTCTCAGCCTCTGGCGAGCTCTCCGTCTCCCGGAGGCGAAGAAGCGGCTTGTTCGCGCACAAGGCATTGTGCCGGTCGCGGTGCGCTCCGGACCGCGGCTTCTGCCGAAAGACGCCGGGAACGAGCAACTACCTTCGGCGAGTTGCGGTAACACGTCTTCTGCGCCTCTTGCCGCCTACATCTTAGCGAAAAAGCTTTTCCAGGCTTTCTCTCAAGAAAAAACTGTGCCAGTACAGCAAGAATCCCTCCACGTTTTTCATGAAGCTAGTCGAACTCCTATCAGCTCCGAGGCGAAAAGGAAAAGTAAGATTCCCCACGAAGTGCTTCAAATAGCTTAGAAAGGTGCAAAGAAAATTGTCCGAGAACTTTTTCCCTTCCGATGTTAAAGTAAGTTTAAATGTCTGGAAAGTGGTTAGTTCTTGTCCTGGCTCAGTTTGAGAGCTGTGCACTCAATCCCGGTGCTTTGCGCTTTCGTTTAACGCTTCTCAGCATCTGCCGAGCTCTCCGTCTCCCGGAGTCGAAGAAGCGGCTTGTTCGCGCACAAGGCATTGTGCCGGTCGTGGTGCGCTCCGGACCGCGGCTTCTGCCGAAAGACGCCGGGAACCGGCAACTACCTTCGGCGAGTTGCGGTAACACGTCTTCTGCGCCTCTTGCCGCCTACATCTTAGCGGAACAGCTTTTCCAGGTTTTCTCTCAATAAAAAACTCTGCCAGCACAGCAAGAATCCCTCCACGTTTTTCATGAAGCTAGTCGAATTCTTACCAGCTCCGAGACGGAAAGAAAAAGTACGATTCCCCACGAGTGCTTCAAATAGCTTAGAAGAGCGAAAAGAAAAGTTGTCCAAGAACTTTTTCCCTTCCTATGTTAAAGTAAGTTTAAATGTCTGGAAAGTGGTTAGTTCTTGTCCTGTATCAGTTTTTGAGCTGTGCACTCAATCCCGGTGCTTTCCGCCTTTCTTTTAACGCTTCTCAGCCTCTGCCGAACTCTCCGTCTCCCGGAGGCGAGGAAGCGGCTTGTTCGCGCACAGAGCATTGTGCCGGTCGCGGTGCGCTCCGGACCGCGGCTTCTGCCGAAAGACGCCGGGAACCGGCACCTACCTTCGGCGAGTTGCGGTAACACGTCTTCTGCGCCTCTTGCTGCCTACATCTTAGCGAAAAAGCTTTTCCAGGCTTTCTCTCAAGAAAAAACTGTGCCAGCACAGCAAGAATCCCTCCACGTTTTTCATGAAGCTAGTCGAGTTCTTACCAGCTCCGAGACGAAAAGAAAAGTACGATTCCCCACGGAGTGCTTCAAATAGCTTAGAAAGGCGCAAAGAAAAGTTGTCCGAGAACTTTTTCCCTTCCTATGTTCAAGTACGTTTAAACGTCTAGAAAGTGCTTAGTTCTTTGCCTGGCTGAGTTTGAGAGATGTGGCACTCAATCCCGGTGCTTTCCGCCTTTCTTTTAACGCTTCTCAGCATCTGCCGAGCTCTCCGTCTCCCGGAGGCAAAGAAGCGGCTTTTTCACGCACAGAGCATTGTGCCGGTCGCAATGCGCTCCGGACCGCGGCTTCTGCCGAAAGACGCCGGGAACCGGCACCTACCTTCGGCTAGTTGCGGTAACCCGTCTTTCGCGGCTCTTGCGCCTACATCTTAGCGAAAAAGCTTTTCCAGGCTTTCTCTCAAGAAAAAACTGTGCCAGCAAGGAAGAATCTCCGGACGTCTTTTCATAAGCTAGTCGAATTCCTATCAGCCCGAGCGAAAAGGAAAAGTAAGATTCCCCACGAAGTGCTTCAAATAGCTTAGAAAGGTGCAAAGAAAATTGTCCGAGAACTTTTCCCCTTCCTATGTTCAAGTACGTTTAAATGTCTGGAAAGTGGTTAGTTCTTGTCCTGGCTCAGTTTGAGAGCTGTGCACTCAATCCCGGTGCTTTGCGCCTTTCGTTTAACGCGTCTCAGCCTCTGCCGAAGCTCTCCGTCTCCCGGAGGCGAAGAAGCGGCTTTTTCGCGCACAGAGCATTGTGCCGGTCGCGGTGCGCTCCGGACCGCGGCTTCTGCCGAAAGACGCCGGAACCGGCACCTACCTTCGGCGAGTTGCGGTAACCCGTCTTCTGCGCCTCTTGCCGCCTACATCTTAGCGAAAAGCTTTTCCAGGCTTTCTCTCAAGAAAAAACTGTGCCAGCACAGCAAGAACCCTCCACGTTTTTCATGAAGCTAGTCGAGTTCTTACCAGCTCCGAGACGAAAAGAAAAGTACGATTCCCCACGGAGTGCTTCAAATAGCTTAGAAAGGCGCAAAGAAAGTTGTCCGAGAACCTTTTCCCTTCCTATGTTCAAGTACGTTTAAAGTTCTAGAAAGTGCTTAGTTCTTTGCCTGGCTGAGTTTGAGAGATGTGCACTCAATCCCGGTGCTTTGCGCCTTTCGTTTAACGCTTCTCAGCATCTGCCGAGCTCTCCGTCTCCCGGAGGCGAAGAAGCGGCTTTTTCGCGCACAGAGCATTGTGCCGGTCGCATGCGCTCCGGACCGCGGCTTCTGCCGAAAG
>NW_026108283.1:0-12251 GCF_022539315.1 Serinus canaria | reverse complement strand
AACTCTAAGAAGGGGTGTAGTCTTCAATCTTTGGTTTACAAGACCAATGTTTTTATAAACTATTAGAGTTAGTTAGAGGTTGAGTAGTTTGTTTTCTAGTACGCTTACAATGGGGAATAGGACTAGAATAATTAGTGAAGTAGGAGAAGTGAGGCTAGTTGTCCGATGATGATGAATGGGTGTTCGACTGGTTGGCTACCTACTCATGTTAGGATTAGTAGGTTAGTTACTAGGATTCAGAATAGGATTTGTGATAGAGGTCGGAAGGTTATTGATCGTTGTTTGGATGTGTGGAGTAGGGGAATGAGGAATAGGATTAGGACGGAGGCGGCTAGGGCTAGAGACTCCTCCTAGTTTGTTGGGGATTGATCGGAGGATAGCGTATGCAAATAGGAAGTATCATTCTGGTTTGATATGGGGAGGTGTGGCTAGAGGGTTGGCTGGGGTGAAGTTTTCTGGGTCTCCTAGGAGGTTTGGGGAGAATAGTGCTAGGGTAGCAAGTGAATTAGTATTAGTGCAAATCCTAGGATGTCTTTGATAGAGTAGTATGGGTGGAATGGGATTTTGTCACAGTCTGATGGAATTCCGAGGGGGTTGTTTGAGCCTGTTTCATGTAAGAAATGTGAGGTGGACTAGTGTTAGTCCTGCGATTACGAAATGGAAGGAGGAAGTGTAGAGGCGAAGAATCGGGTTAGTGTGGGGTTGTCTACTGAAAATCCTCCTCAGGCTCATTCTACTAGGGTTTGTCCGATGTATGGGATTGCTGAGAATAGGTTAGTGATGACTGTAGCGCCTCAGAAGGATATTTGTCCTCAGGGGAGTACGTATCCGACAAAGGCTGTTGCTATTAGGGTTAGGAGGAGGATTACTCCAATGTTTCAGGTTTCTTTGTTGAGGTATGAGCCGTAATAAAGTCCTCGGCCGATGTGTAGGTAGATGCAGATGAAGAAAATGGAAGCTCCGTTTGCGTGCAGATTTCGGATTAGTCATCCGAATTGGACGTTTCGGCACATGTGGGCTACAGAGGTGAAGGCTAGGGAGGTGTCTGCTGTGTAGTGTATTGCTAGCAGTAGGCCTGTGATGATTTGTGTGATTAGGCAAATTCCTAGGAGGGATCCAAAGTTTCATCAATTGAGATGTTTGATGGTGTGGGGAGGTCAATTAGGGAGTCGTTGATGATTTTTAGTAGGGGGTGGTTTTTACGTAGGTTGAGAGCCATTGAGGTGTTGGGTTCTATATGTTGAATGAGGATGATGAAAGATTGATAGGGCGAAGGATCCTAGAGTAGGCTTTAATTAGGCCAGTGTGGAGGGTGGTGGCAGTTTTTGATGCTATGGTTTGTAGGTTGCCAGCCTTCTGGGCCTAGGATTTTGAATCAGGAGAGGTCGATTAGGTGAGGGCAATGTTTTGGCCCCCGCTGAGTAGTTTTGTTGTGTTGATCGATGGACTAGTGGGTTGAAGTAGCCTAGGGTTGATGAGAAGTCTGAAAAGGGTTTCGTTTGGGAATATTAGGGTTTGAGTTATTTTTGATAGTTCTAGGGCTAGACGATTCCTAAGGCTGTTACTACAAGGGCTGTGATTTTGATGATAGTGGTATAGTTATTGGTGGGGTTTTTGTAGGGTAGGATGTATGATGTAATTAGGAATCCTGCTGTGATGCTTCCTAATGCAAGGCGAGTGATTGGGCGGAGGATTGCTGGGTTGTTTTCGTTTATTGGGGTAAGGGTGGGATGCGGACAAAGCCTGTTTGGACTATTAGGATTATTCGTATGGTGTAGACTGCGGTGAAGGATGTGGCTAGTAGGGTTAGGGTTAGTGCTCAGGTATTTAGGTAGGAGGTGTTGAGGTTTTCGATGATTTGGTCTTTTGAGTAGAATCCTGCTAGGAATGGTATTCCTATTAGGGCTAGGCTTCCGATGGTTAGGCAAGAGGTGGTTGTTGGTAGTATTTTTTGTAAGTCCTCCTATTTTTCGGATATCTTGTTCTCCGTTTAGGCTGTGAATGATAATCCGGAGCATAGGAACAGCATGGCTTTGAAGAATGCGTGGGTTGAAATGTGTAGGAAGGCTAGTTGTGGCAGGTTTAGTCCGATTGCGACTATTATTAGGCCTAGTTGGCTTGATGTTGAGAAGGCAATAATTTTTTTAATATCATTTTGGGTGAGGGCGCATGTGGCTGCAAATAGATGTTGATAGGGACCCTAGACATAGCATAGGGTTAGGGCGGTGGGGTTGTTGTTAAATAATGGATGGGTTCGGATGAGTAGGAAGATTCCGGCTACTACTATTGTGCTGGAGTGGAGTAGGGCGGATACAGGGGTTGGGCCTTCTATGGCTGCTGGTAGTCATGGGTGGAGGCCAAATTGGGCGGATTTGCCGGTTGCGGCTAGGATGAGGCCTAGAAGTGGAAGTGTGGGGGTTTGGTCTTGGGAAGAGATTTGTTGGATTTCTCATGTGTTTATAGTAGAGGCTAATCATGCTATGCATATGATAAGTCCTACATCTCCGACTCGATTGTATAGTACGGCCTGTAAGGCGGCGGTGTTGGCTTCTGCTCGTCCGTGTCATCAGCTGATTAGGAGGAATGATATGATTCCGACTCCTTCTCAGCCAATGAATAGGAGGAATAGGTTGTTTGAAATAATTAGAATGAGTATGGCGATTAGGAAGAGTAGGAGGTAGGTGAAGAATTTTGTGATGTATGGGTCTGAAGCTATGTATCATGTTGCGAATTGTAGGATGGATCATGAAACGAACAGGGCGATTGGGAAGAAAGTTAGTGAGTAGAAGTCTATTTTTAGGCTGACAGGGATTTTAAAGTTTATGATGAATTTTCATTCTCAGAAAGAGGTAAGGCTTCTCTGTTCCTGAGTAGATGTGGATAGTTATTGGGATTAGGCTGATTAGGAATGAGGTTTTGACAGTGTTTGTGATGATGGTTGGGGTGTTTTTGAGGCTGTTTGACAGTAGTGGGAAGATGATTGGGGTGGATAGGGTTGCTAGGGTTAGTAGTATGAATGTGTTTAGGATTAGTGATATATCCATTACTTTCACTTGGATTTGCACCAAGATGACTGGTTCCTAAGACCATTGGATTACTATTATCCTTTGAAAGTAAGGGGGCTGAGGCTTTAGACTCAGATGCAAGAGTTAGCAGTTCTTGTTGTTTAAACCTCCCCTCGGCAGGTAAGAAGGGTCTAACTTCTATTTTTAGAATCACAGTCTAATGTTTTGGTTAAAACTATACTTGCATATGGGTACTCCTGAGATGAGTTCGGGTTTGAAAATAAGTAGGATTATGGGATTATGTGTAGAGCTATTAGGAGGTGCTCTCGTGTAGAGGAGTTTTGGATTGAGGTGATGTGGGATGGTAGTGACTCCTCGTTGTGTTATTATTAACATGTATAGGGTGTATGAGGCGGTTAGGAAGATTGCGGTTCCTGTTAGTAGAGATTGTTAGTGAGGATCAGTTGAATAGGGCGATTACAATGGTTAGTTCTGCTATGAGGTTGGTTGTTGGTGGTAGTGCTATGTTTGTTAAGTTAGCTAGTAGTCATCAGATGGCTATTAGTGGGAGAAGGGGTTGTAGGCCTCGTGTGAGTAGGAGGATTCGGCTGTGGGTTCGTTCGTAGTTTGTATTGGCTAGGCAGAATAGTATTGAGGAAGTTAGGCCATGTGAGATTATTAGGATTATTGCGCCTGAAAAAGCTCATTGGGTTTGGATTATGGTTGCAGCAATTACTAGTCCCATGTGGCTTACGGAGGAGTAGGCGATTAGAGATTTTAGGTCAATTTGTCGTAGGCAGATGGCGCTTGTTATTAGTGCTCCTCATAATGCTAGGGTAATGAATGGGTAGTGTAGGTTGTTTAGGGTGGGTTTACTAGGATAGTAATTCGTATGATTCCGTATCCTCCTAGTTTTAGGAGTAGGCAGCTAGTAGTATGGATCCGGCAATTGGGGCTTCTACATGGGCTTTAGGCAGTCATAGGTGTAGGCCATAGAGGGGGCTTTTACTATGAAGGCTAGAAGTAGGGCTAGGCTTGAGATTAGGCCTGTTCAGGAGGAGGATACTGTCAGTGTGAGAGTTTTAGTATTGGGAAGTATAGAGTACCAATTTGGTTGTGTAAGGTGGAGGATGGCAATTAGTAGTGGGAGTGAGCTAGCAAGTGTGTAGAATAGGAGGTAGATGCCTGCATTTAGTCGTTCGGGTTGGTTTCCTCATCGTGTGATGAGGATTAGGGTTGGGATTAAGGTGGCTTCGAATGCAATGTAGAATAGTATTAGTTCTGAAGCTGAGAAGGCTAGTAGGATGAATGGTTGGACTAGGATATATGTTGTGATGAAGATTCGTTTGCGGATAATGGGTTCTTGTTCTAGGTGGTTTTGGCTTGCTATGATTATGAGGGGTAGGAGTCAGCATGATAGCACTAATAGGGGTGAAGAAATTTGGTCGATGAAGTTCAGTAGGTGAGGCCTTTACTTGGGTAGTATGTTGGGACAAGTCATTGAGGCTGATGGCGGCGATCAGTAGGCTATGTGTTGTATGTTTGTTCATAGGTATTTGCAAGGGGATAGGAGGGTTAGGGGTAGGAGTATTATAGTTGGAATTAGATTTTTAGCATTGTAGTAGGTTAAAGTTGTGTAGGTGGTCTGAGCCGTGGGTTCGGGTGGAGGCGACTAGTAGTGCTAGTCCTGTGCCTGCTTCGCAGGCGGAGAATGTTAGTATGAGGATGGGTAGGAGGATGGAGGATGTTGTTTGGGTTTGAATTGGTCATATGGATAAGGCAATGTACATGGATAGTATCATGCTCTCTAGACATAGTAGAGGCTGAGATTAGATGGGTTCGGTGAAAGGCTAGTCCTAGGCTACTTAGGGTGAAGGCGGAGTAAAAGCTTAGATGTAGGGCAGACATTAAGAAAGTTATAGGGTGTGAGCTATAATTTGTTGAGTCGAAATCAACTGTCTTGGTTAGACTAACTTTCTGTTATTCTGCTCATTCTAGTCCTCCTTGAATTCACTCGTAGATTAGAGCCTAGGGTGAGTAGGAGGATTAGGATTGAAGCTCATGTTAGTGTGGTGGTAGGGGTTTGTAGTTGGATGGCTCATGGTAGTGGTAGAAGAAGGGCGATTTCTAGGTCAAACAGTAAAAATAAGATCGCTACTAGGAAAAATCGAATTGAAAATGGCAGCCGGGCGGACCCCAGGGGATCAAAGCCACATTCGTATGGGGATAATTTTTCTGGGTCGGGATTTATTTGTGCTAGTCAGAAGTTTAGCGCGGTGAGGGCAATGCTCAGGGTTAAGATGTGATGATTATGAAGAGGATTATGTTCATTACTCTTCTCTGGGTTTAAACCAGATTTTAAGGATTGGAAGTCGATTGTAATTAATATACTAGAAGAGTAGGATCCTCATCAGTAGATGGTAATGTAGAGGAATAGTCATACTACGTCTACGAAGTGTCAGTATCAGGCTGCTGCTTCGAACCAAAGTGGTGTTTTGGTGTGAAGTGGTATTTGCTTAGGCGTAGGAGGCATACTAGTAGGAATGTAGAGCCAATGATTACATGTAGGCCATGGAATCCGGTGGCAACGAAGAAGGTAGAGCCGTAGATTCCGTCTGCAATTGAGAATGGTGCTTCGTAGTATTCTATGGCTTGTAGGGCAGTGAAGTAGAACCCTAGAAGGACGGTTAGGGTTAGGGCATGAATTGCTTGTTTTCGGCTGGCTTCTGTGATGCTGTGGTGGGCTCATGTTACAGTAACTCCAGAGGCTAGTAAGATGGCAGTGTTTAGTAGTGGTACTTCTATTGGGTTTAGAGGTTTGATTCCAACGGGTGGTCATTGTCCTCCTAGTTCTGGGGTGGGGGCTAGGCTTGAGTGGAAGAAGGCTCAGAAAAAGCCTAGGAAGAAGAAGGCTTCGGATGTAATAAATAGGGCTATTCCATATCGTAATCCTTTTTGTACAGTTGGAGTATGATGGCCTTGGAATGTGCTTTCTCGGATAATATCTCGTCATCATTGGAATATAACTAGGGCGGTGGATAGTAGGCCTAGAATGAGGAGTTGAGGGGAGTTGTAGTGGAATCATATTGTTAGTCCTGATGTGGTTAGGAGAGCGGCAGCAGCTCCTAGGATGGGTCATGGGCTGGGGTCTACTATGTGGTAGGAATGTGCTTGGTGTGCCATTGTAAGGTTAGATGTTTTCTTGTAAATATAGGCTTAATAGAAGTACGAAAACATAGGCTTGGATTATTGCTACGGCTACTTCTAGGATGGTTAGTAGGAGGAGGATTAGAAGGGTTAGGAGGGATACTACTGGTATTGTTGAGATAGGGTAATTGTGGCTGTGGAGATGAGTTGGATGAGGAGGTGACCTGCTGTGAGGTTGGCTGTTAGTCGTACGCCTAGGGCTAGTGGGCGGATGAGTAGGCTAGTTGTTTCGATTAGGATTAGGGCTGGGATTAGTGGTGTTGGGGTGCCTTCTGGTAGAAGGTGGCCTAGAGAGACTGATGGTTGGTTTCGTAGTCCTGTGAGATGGTGGCTAGTCATAGTGGGAAGGCTAGGGCTAGGTTTATGGATAGTTGGGTGGTTGGGGTGAATGTGTAGGGTAGTAGTCCTAGAGGTTGATTAGTAGTAGGAAGATTATAGTGATGTTAGAATTAGGGCTCATTTGTGGCCTTTTTTGTCTAGGGGTGTTATTAGTTGTTTTGTGACTAGGTTGACGAATCATAGTTGTAGTGTTGAAATGTCGGTTGGTAATTCATCGATTGTCTAGGGACGGGTAGTAGTAGGGCTGGGAATGTTATTGAGATTAGGATTAGGGGGATTCCTAGGAGGGATGGGCTTGAGAATTGGTCGAAGAAAGCTTAGGTTCATGGTCAGGTTCAGGGGGTGGTGGTTTGGGTCTGTGGATGGTTTGTTAGATGGGGGGTTTATTGAGATGAAGGATAGGAGTTTAGGTTGGATGATTAGCGGAGTAGGTGAGTCATGAAGTTAGCATGATAAAAAATCATGGATGTGGGTTTAGTTGAGGCATACCATTAAGGAGGACGGCTATTCCTCTTTCTCTAGCTTAAAAGGCTAGCGCTGGTTCATAGCTTCTTAATGATTAGGATGATAGTAGGGAGGATCAGCTTTCGAAGTTAGCGATGGGAGCAGATTCAACTACGATTGGTATGAAGCTGTGGTTGGCTCCGCAGATTTCTGAGCATTGTCCGTAGAAGACTCCAGGTCGAGTGGCGGTGAATGAGGTTTGGTTTAGTCGTCCTGGAATTGCGTCTGTTTTAACACCTAGGCTTGGGACAGCTCATGAGTGTAGGACGTCGTCGGCAGTGACGATGACTCGAACTGGTGATTCTATTGGACTACTACGCGGTGGTCTACTTCTAGTAGTCGGAAGTGGCCTAGGGGTAGATCTGCAGTTGGTGTTATGTAGGAGTCGAATGTTAGGTCTTTGAAGTCTGTATACTCGTAGGTTCAGTATCATTGATGTCCGATAGCTTTTAGGGTCAGGTCCGGTTCGTTGATTTCGTCTATTATGTACAGGATTTGTAGGGATGGTAGGGCAAGCATGATTAGTACGACTGCAGGTAGGATTGTTCAGACTAGTTCGATTTCTTGTGCATCGACTGTGTTTGATGATAGTTTTTCAGTGAGCATGATGAGTTAGTAGGTAGAGCACTAGGCTGCAGATAGCTAGGGCGTTATTAGAGCGTGGTCGTGGAATTCTACTAGTTCTTCTATGATGGGGGATGAGGCGTCTTGGAAACCGAATTGTGTGTGGTTGGCCAGTGTGTTGAGGTGTACTGGGTTTTCACCTGTAATTTAGCCTTGACAAGGCTATGTAATGGTTTTACTAACACCTCTAATGAGAAAGAAGCATAAGTGGTTGTATGCGGTTGGCTTGAAACCAACATATGGGGGTTCGACTCCTTCCTTTCTTGAACTTGGACAAAGGCTGGTTCTTCGAAGGTGTGGTATGGGGGTGGGCAGCCGTGGATTCATTCTACGTTTGTGCTGACTAGTTCTGGTTGGAAGCTTTGCGTTTGGATGCGAAAGCTTCTCATACGATGAACACTAGCATGATTACTGCTGCTATAGAGATTAATGATCCTACTGAAGAGATAGTGTTTCATAGGGTGTAGGCGTCGGGATAGTCTGAGTATCGTCGAGGCATGCCTGCTAGACCCAGGAAGTGTTGAGGGAAGAAGGTGAGGTTTACTCCTACAAACATTACTCCGAAGTGAGCTTTGGCTCATGTAGAGTGTAGGGTGTATCCGGTGAAGAGTGGGAATCAGTGAGTGAAGCCTGCTAGGATTGCAAATACTGCACCCATAGATAGGACATAGTGGAAGTGAGCTACTACGTAGTAAGTGTCGTGCAGGGCGATGTCCAGGGAGGAGTTTGCAAGAACAATTCCTGTTAGTCCTCCGATGGTGAATAGGAAGATGAAATCCTAGGGCTCATAGTATTGGTGGGTCTCATTTGATTGTCCTCCGTGCAGTGTTGCTAGTCAGCTGAACACTTTAATTCCAGTTGGGATGGCGATGATTATAGTAGCGGATGTAAAGTATGCTCGGGTATCTACGTCTATTCCTACTGTGAATATGTGGTGGGCTCAGACGATGAAACCTAGGAATCCAATAGATAGCATAGCTCATACTATTCCTATATAGCCGAATGGTTCTTTTTTTCCTGCGTAGTAGGCTACTACGTGGGAGATAATTCCGAATCCTGGGAGGATCAGGATGTAGACTTCTGGGTGTCCGAAGAATCAGAATAGGTGTTGGTATAGTACTGGGTCTCCTCCTCCTGCTGGGTCAAAGAATGTGGTGTTTAGATTACGATCTGTTAGGAGCATAGTAATTCCGGCAGCTAGGACTGGTAGAGAGAGGAGTAGCAGTACTGCGGTGATTAGTACGGATCATACGAATAGGGGGTTTGGTATTGTGATAGTGCAGGTGGTTTTATGTTGATTGCTGTTGTGATGAAAGTTGATTGCTCCTAGAATAGAGGAGATACCTGCTAGATGTAGGGAGAAGATAGCTAGGTCTACGGAGGCTCCGGCATGGGCTAGGTTTCCTGCTAGTGGGGGGTATACAGTTCATCCTGTGCCTAGCCCCTGCTTCTACTGTTGAGGAAGCTAGGAGGAGTAGGAATGATGGGGGAAGTAGTCAGAAGCTCATGTTGTTTATTCGTGGGAATGCTATGTCTGGGGCACCAATTATTAGGGGGACTAGTCAGTTTCCAAACCCTCCGATTATAATTGGTATAACTATGAAGAAGATTATTACGAATGCATGGGCTGTAACAACTACGTTGTAGATTTGGTCGTCTCCTAGTAGGGCTCCAGGTTGGCCTAGCTCTGCTCGAATAAGGAGGCTTAGGGCGGTACCTACTATTCCGGCTCATGCGCCGAAAATTAGGTACAGAGGTACCGATATCTTTGTGGTTGGTTGAGAATAATCATCGGTTAATGAAAGTCACAGGTAAGATGGCTGAGTGTGTAAGCGTTAGGCTGTAGTCCTTTTTACAGAGGTTTGATTCCTCTTCTTATCGGCTCTGTAGTGAAATTCATGGTGGGTTGCAAGCTCATCGATGTGCATTAATCCAGCACCGGAGTCTGTTAGGCAGAGGCCTGTTGGTTGGGCATATAGCTGTTAACTATAGTATCGTGGGATCGAAGCCCATCTGTCTAGAGTGTAAAGTCCTAGCTTAATTAAAGCACCTGAGTTGCATTTGGGAGATGCAGGGTAATATCCTGCGGATTTTAACAGAAACTAAGAGGGTCTAACTCTTGTTTAAGGCTTTGAAGGCCTTCGGTTTATGTAATCCTAAGTTTCTTTAGACAATGGCTATGATTATTGGGGAGATGGGGAGGAGCATGATGGATAAGTGTAGTTAGAATGGCGATTGAGGTGCTGACTGGTTTGTTGACGTGCCATTGTTTTATGTGGTTTGTGGTGTGGGGGGGAGTGTGATTGTTGCGCAGTATGCTAGACGGAGGTAGAAGAATAGACCCAGTAGGGATAGCAGGGAAATAGCTGTTGCTGCTGGGGCTATGTCCTGTTTAGTTAGTTCTTGGATGATGAGTCATTTTGGGAGGAAACCGGTCAAAGGGGGCAGGCCGGCTAAAGATAGAAGTGTTAGTAGGAGAATTGCAGCTAAGTGAAGGTGATTTTGTTCATGCAGGTTATTAGTGTTGATAGTTTTAGGACTTTTATTGAGTTAAAGGTTAGGAAGACAGCTGCAGTTATTAGGGTATATAGGTAGAAGTTAAGTAGGGTAAGTTTTGGGTTGTAGACGATGATGATAGCCATTCATCCTAAGGTGGGAGATAGAAGAGAAAGGCTATGATTTTTCGAATTTGTGTCTGGTTTAGTCCTATTCATCCTCCTAGGGCAGCAGAAAGAATAGCCATGAGTTGTTAGTAGTGTGGGGTTTAATGAGTGGGAGATATGAATAGTAGGGTAATTGGTGGGAATTTTATGATTGTAGATAAAGAGACCAGTAGATTAGGGAGGATCCTTGTAGATACTTCTGGGAATCAAAAGTGGAATGGTACTAGGCCTAGTTTTATTGAAATGGCTGCAGTAAGTACTAGGCATGATATTGGGTGGGTTAGTTGAGTAATATCCCATTGCCCTGTATGTCATGCGTTGGTTATACTGGAGAATAGGACTAGGGTGAAGCGGCTGCTTGTACTAGGAAGTACTTGGTTGCAGCTTCGATGGCCCGGGGGTGGTGGGATTTTGAAATCAGGGGAAGAATAGCGAGAGTGTTAATTTCAAGGCCAGTTCAGGCCATGACTCAGTGATTGCTTGAGATTGTAATTGTTGTTCCTAGAGTAGGCTGATGGTAAAGATTAGTTTTGCTTGGGGGTTCATTAATAGGGGAAGGGGTTAAACCATCATTTTCGGGGTATGGGCCCGATAGCTTACTTAGCTTACCCTACTAGAAAATAATATAAAGGAAGTATGGAGGGTTTTGATCCCTTCTGTGTAGGTTCAATTCCTGCTTTTCTAAGTTCTAGGAAATGAGAGGACTGGTATACCTCTATGTTCACTTTATCATAGTGACCCTTTGAATGTTCAGGCACATTTCCTAGGAGCTTCTTAGGTTGGGGGTAGAGCCTGCGTAGGAGATGGGCATGCTGATGTGTCATAGACATAGTGCTAGTGTGAGAGGTAGGAAGTTTTTTCATAGTAGGTGTATGAGTTGGTCGTATCGGAAGCGTGGGTATGAGGCACGAATTCATAAGAATCCTGCAGTTAGAAGAAGACGTTTTTGTAGCTAGAGATTACGGGAAAAGTTCTTGTGGGGGGTTGAACAGGCTTGGGTTAAAAAACAGAATAGCAGTTAGTGTGTTTATAAGTATGATGTTGGCGTATTCGGCTAGGAAGAATAGGGCGAATGGTCCTGCTGCATATTCTACATTAAATCCTGAGACTAATTCTGATTCTCCTTCTGTAAGGTCGAATGGGGCTCGGTTTGTTTCGGCTAGGGTAGAGACATATCACATTATGGCTAGTGGTCAGCAGGAGAAAATTAGGTAGAGTGGCTCTTGGGTGACTGCTAGTGTGTTTAGGGTATATCCTCCGCTTAGGAGGATAATTGATAAGTAGGATGATTGCTAGGGTGACTTCGTATGAGATGGTTTGGGCTACTGCTCGTAGTGCTCCGATTAGGGCATATTTGAGTTTGAGGCCCATCCTGATCATAGGATAGAATATACTGCCAAGACTTGATATGGCAGTATAAAGAGTAACCTAGGTTGAGGTCTGCTAGGGAGAATGGAATGGGGAGTGGGGTTCAAATAGAGATTGCTAGGAAGTAGGGCTAGTATGGGGGTATGATGAACAAGATTGGTGAAGATGTTGATGGGCGGATTGGTTCTTTTACGAATAATTTTACTCCATCTGCTAATGGTTGGAGTAGTCCAAATGGGCCTACAACATTTGGGCCTTTTCGACCTTGCATGTAGCTTAGAATTTTGCGTTCTACTAGGGTTAGAGAAGGCTACAGCAATTAGAATAGGGATGGCGTAGGAGAGGGCTATGATTAAGTTGATTAGGATGGGATAGTTGGTCATTGGGGGTAAAGCTAGGGAGAGGATTTGAACCTCTGATTTAAAGGACTTAAGCCTTTTGCATTTTCCGAGCTCTGCCACGCTAGCTTATCCTTTTCTAGGACGTGGTGTGGTAGTGATAGCCTTTCGTAATTGAGTTGGATTCATTACTTAAGGCGAAG
>NW_026108282.1:0-12316 GCF_022539315.1 Serinus canaria | reverse complement strand
AAGCTGCAGCAGTGCCAACTGGGCTTGTTTGAGAGTGCCAAGTACCTCCTGCAAACTGACACCTAGAACCAGGTTGGTGAGTCTTGTTTCCAGGGAAAACGGGCAGCGTTTTGTGTTCCAGGGCTTGTGGCTCGGAGCAGCCTTCTGGCTCATAAAATTCCGCATTGCGCAGGATGCCTCCCAGGACCAAGCTGGCACCAGTGCCAACTCTGGGCTGGTTTGAGAGTGCCAAGTACCTCCTGCAATCTGACACCATGAACCAGGGTTGGTGAGTCTTGTTTCCAGGGAAAAGGGGCAGCATTTGTGTTCCAGGGCCTGTGGCTCAGAGCAGCCTTCTGGCTCCTAAAATTCCGCATTGCGCAGGATGCCTCCCAGGACCAAGCTGGCACCAGTGCCAACTTGGGCTGGTTTGAGAGTGCCAAGTACCTCCTGCAAACTGACACCTAGAACCAGGGTTGGTGAGTCTTGTTTCCAGGAAAAGGGGCAGTTGTTGTGTTCCAGGGCCTGTGGCTCGGAGCAGCCTTCTGGCTCCTAAAATTCCGCATTGCGCAGGATGCCTCCCAGGACCAAGCTGGCACCAGTGCCAACTTGGGCTGGTTTGAGAGTGCCAAGTACCTCCTGCAAACTGACACCAGAACCAGGGTTGGTGAGTCTTGTTTCCAGGAAAAGGGCGCGTTCTTGGTGTTCCAGGGCTTGTGGCTCAGAGCAGCCTTCTGGCTCCTAAAATTCCGCATTGCGCAGGATGCCTCCCAGGACCAAGCTGGCACCAGTGCCAACTTGGGCTGGTTTGAGAGTGCCAAGTACCTCCTGCAAACTGACACCTAGAACTAGGGTTGGTGAGTTTTTCTACCAGGGAAAAGGGCAGCGTTTTTGTTCCAGGGCCTGTGGCTCAGAGCAGCCTTCTGGCTCCTAAAATTCCGCCTTGTGCAAGATGCCTTCAGGACCAAGCTGGCCCCAGTGCCATGTCAGGCTGGTTTGAGAGTGCCAAGTACCTCCTGCAAACTGACACCATGAACCAGGGTTGGTGAGTCTTGTTTCTCCAGGGAAAACCGCGGTGTTGGTGTTCCAGGGCCGGTGGCTCAGAGCAGCCTTCTGGCTTTTAAAATTCCGCATATCGCAGGATGCCTCCCAGGACCAAGCTGGCACCAGTGCCAACTTGGGCTGGTTTGAGAGTGCTAAGTACCTCCTGCAAACTGACACCATGAACCAGACTTGGTGAGTCTTGTTTCCAGGGAAAAGGGCAGGTTTGTGTTCCAGGGCCTGTGGCTCAGAGCAGCCTTCTGGCTTTTAAAATTCCGCATATCGCAGGATGCCTCCCAGGACCAAGCTGGCACCAGTGCCAACTTGGGCTGGTTTGAGAGTGCCAAGTACCTCCTGCAAACTGACACCATGAACCAGACTTGGTGAGTCTTGTTTCTCCAGGAAAACGGGCGGTGTTGGTGTTCCAGGGCGTGTGGCTCAGAGCAGCCTTCTGGCTCCTAAAATTCCGCATTACGCAGGATGCCTCCCAGGACCAAGCTGGCACCAGTGCCAACTTGGGCTGGTTTGAGAGTGCCAAGTACCTCCTGCAAACTGACACCTAGAACCAGGGTTGGTGAGTCTTGTTTCCAGGAAAAGGGCAGGTGTTGGTGTTCCAGGGCCTGTGGCTCGGAGCAGCCTTCTGGCTCCAAAAATTCCGCATTGCGCAGGATGCCTCCCAGGACCAAGCTGGCACCAGTGCCAACTTGGGCTGGTTTGAGAGTGCCAAGTACCTCCTGCAATCTGACACCTAGAACCAGGGTTGGTGAGCTAGGTTTACAGGGAAAAGGGACATCGTTTTTTTTTCCAGGGCCTGTGGCTCAGAGCAGCCTACTCTCTCTTAAAATTCCGCATTGATATGGATGCCTCCCAGTCCAAGCTGGCACCAGTGCCAACTTGGGCTGGTTTGAGAGTGCCAAGTACCTCCTGCAAACTGACACCTAGAACCAGGGTTGGTGAGTCTTGTTTCCAGGGAAAACGGGCGTTGTTGGTGTTCCAGGGCCTGTGGCTCAGAGCAGCCTTCTGGCTCCTAAAATTCCGCATTGCGCAGGATGCCTCCCAGGACCAAGCTGGCACCAGTGCCAACTTGGCTGGTTTGAGAGTGCCAAGTACCTCCTGCAAACTGACACCAGAACAGGGTTGTGAGCTTGTTCCAGGGAAAGGGCAGTTTGTGTTCCAGGGCTTGTGGCTCAGAGCAGCCTTCTGGCTCCTAAAATTCCGCATTGTGCAGGATGCCTCCCAGGACCAAGCTGGCACCAGTGCCAACTTGGGCTGGTTTGAGAGTGCCAAGTACCTCCTGCAAACTGACACCTAGAACCAGGGTTGGTGAGCTTGTTTCCAGGGAAAAGGGGCAGAGTTGTTGTTCCAGGGCCTGTGGCTCAGAGCAGCCTTCTGGCTCCTAAAATTCCGCATTGCGCAGGATGCCTCCCAGGACCAAGCTGGCACCAGTGCCAACTTGGGCTGGTTTGAGAGTGCCAAGTACCTCCTGCAAACTGACACCTAGAACCAGGGTTGGTGAGTCTTGTTTCCAGGGAAAAGGGCAGCGTTGTTGGTGTTCCAGGGCCTGTGGCTCGGAGCAGCCTTCTGGCTCCTAAAATTCCGCATTGCGCAGGATGCCTCCCAGGACCAAGCTGGCACCAGTGCCAACTTGGGCTGGTTTGAGAGTGCCAAGTACCTCCTGCAAACTGACACCTAGAACCAGGGTTGGTGAGCTTGTTTCCAGGGAAAAGGGGCAGCGTTGTTGTTCCAGGGCCTGTGGCTCGGAGCAGCCTTCTGGCTCCTAAAATTCCGCATTGCGCAGGATGCCTCCCAGGACCAAGCTGGCACCAGTGCCAACTTGGGCTGGTTTGAGAGTGCCAAGTACCTCCTGCAAACTGACTCCTAGAACTAGGGTTGGTGAGTTTTACAAACCTGGGAAATGGGGCAAAGTTTTTGTTCCAGGGCTTGTGGCTCAGAGCAGCCTTCTGGCTCCTAAAATTCCGCATTGCGCAGGATGCCTCCCAGGACCAAGCTGGCACCAGTGCCAACTTGGGCTGGTTTGAGAGTGCCAAGTACCTCCTGCAAACTGACACCTAGAACCAGGGTTGGTGAGTCTTGTTTCCAGGGAAAAGGGGCAGTTGTTGTGTTCCAGGGCCTGTGGCTCAGAGCAGCCTTCTGGCTCCTAAAATTCCGCATTGCGCAGGATGCCTCCCAGGACCAAGCTGGCACCAGTGCCAACTTGGGCTGGTTTGAGAGTGCCAAGTACCTCCTGCAAACTGACACCTAGAACCAGGGTTGGTGAGTCTTGTTCTCCAGGGAAAAGGGGCAGTGTTGGTGTTCCAGGGCCTGTGGCTCGGAGCAGCCTTCTGGCTCCTAAAATTCTGCATTGCGCAGGATGCCTCCCAGGACCAAGCTGGCACCAGTGCCAACTCTGGCTGGTTTGAGAGTGCCAAGTACCTCCTGCAAACTGACTCCTAGAACCAGGGTTGGTGAGTCTTGTTTCCAGGGAAAAGGGCAGTGTTGTTGTTCCAGGGCCTGTGGCTCAGAGCAGCCTTCTGGCTCCTAAAATTCCGCATTGCGCAGGATGCCTCCCAGGACCAAGCTGGCACCAGTGCCAACTTGGGCTGGTTTGAGAGTGCCAAGTACCTCCTGCAAACTGACTCCTAGAACCAGGGTTGGTGAGCTTGTTTCCAGGGAAAAGGGCAGTTGTTGTTCCAGGGCCTGTGGCTCGGAGCAGCCTTCTGGCTCCTAAAATTCCGCATTGCGCAGGATGCCTCCCAGGACCAAGCTGGCACCAGTGCCAACTTGGGCTGGTTTGAGAGTGCCAAGTACCTCCTGCAAACTGACACCTAGAACCAGGGTTGGTGAGTCTTGTTTCCAGGGAAAAGGGGCAGTCGTTGGTGTTCCAGGGCCTGTGGCTCGGAGCAGCCTTCTGGCTCCTAAAATTCCGCATTGCGCAGGATGCCTCCCAGGACCAAGCTGGCACCAGTGCCAACTTGGGCTGGTTTGAGAGTGCCAAGTACCTCCTGCAAACTGACACCTAGAACCAGGGTTGGTGAGTCTTGTTTCCAGGAAAAGGGGCAGCGTTGTTGTGTTCCAGGGCCTGTGGCTCAGAGCAGCCTTCTGGCTCCTAAAATTCCGCATTGCGCAGGATGCCTCCCAGGACCAAGCTGGCACCAGTGCCAACTCTGGGCTGGTTTGAGAGTGCCAAGTACCTCCTGCAAACTGACACCTAGAACCAGGGTTGGTGAGTCTTGTTTCCAGGGAAAAGGGCAGCGTTGTTGTGTTCCAGGGCCTGTGGCTCAGAGCAGCCTTCTGGCTCCTAAAATTCCGCATTGCGCAGGATGCCTCCCAGGACCAAGCTGGCACCAGTGCCAACTTGGGCTGGTTTGAGAGTGCCAAGTACCTCCTGCAAACTGACACCTAGAACCAGGGTTGGTGAGTCTTGTTTCCAGGGAAAAGGGGCAGATGTTGTGTTCCAGGGCTTGTGGCTCAGAGCAGCCTTCTGGCTCCTAAAATTCCGCATTGCGCAGGATGCCTCCCAGGACCAAGCTGGCACCAGTGCCAACTTGGGCTGGTTTGAGAGTGCCAAGTACCTCCTGCAATCTGACACCTAGAACCAGGGTTGGTGAGTCTTGTTTCCAGGGAAAAGGGGCAGCGTTGGTGTTCCAGGGCCTGTGGCTCGGAGCAGCCTTCTGGCTCCTAAAATTCCGCATTGCGCAGGATGCCTCCCAGGACCAAGCTGGCACCAGTGCCAACTTGGGCTGGTTTGAGAGTGCCAAGTACCTCCTGCAAACTGACACCTAGAACCAGGGTTGGTGAGTCTTGTTTCCAGGGAAAACGGGCAGCGTTTGTGTTCCAGGGCCTGTGGCTCGGAGCAGCCTTCTGGCTCCAAAAATTCCGCATTGCGCAGGATGCCTCCCAGGACCAAGCTGGCACCAGTGCCAACTTGGGCTGGTTTGAGAGTGCCAAGTACCTCCTGCAATCTGACACCTAGAACCAGGGTTGGTGAGCTATGTTTCCAGGGAAAAGGGGCAGCGTTGGTTGTTCCAGGGCCTGTGGCTCGGAGCAGCCTTCTGGCTCCTAAAATTCCGCATTGCGCAGGATGCCTCCCAGGACCAAGCTGGCACCAGTGCCAACTTGGGCTGGTTTGAGAGTGCCAAGTACCTCCTGCAAACTGACACCTAGAACCAGGGTTGGTGAGCTTGTTCCAACGGGAAATGGGGCAAAGATTTTGTTCCAGGGCTTGTGGCTCAGAGCAGCCTTCTGGCTCCTAAAATTCCGCATTGCGCAGGATGCCTCCCAGGACCAAGCTGGCACCAGTGCCAACTTGGGCTGGTTTGAGAGTGCCAAGTACCTCCTGCAATCTGACACCATGAACCAGGGTTGGTGAGTCTTGTTTCCAGGGAAAAGGGCAGCATTGGTGTTCCAGGGCCTGTGGCTCAGAGCAGCCTTCTGGCTCCTAAAATTCCGCATTGCGCAGGATGCCTCCCAGGACCAAGCTGGCACCAGTGCCAACTTGGGCTGGTTTGAGAGTGCCAAGTACCTCCTGCAAACTGACACCTAGAACCAGGGTTGGTGAGCTTGTTTCCAGGGAAAAGGGGCAGCATTGGTGTTCCAGGGCCTGTGGCTCAGAGCAGCCTTCTGGCTCCTAAAATTCCGCATTGCGCAGGATGCCTCCAGGACCAAGCTGGATCCAGTACCAACTTGGGCTGGTTTGAGAGTGCCAAGTACCTCCTGCAAACTGACACCTAGAACCAGGGTTGGTGAGTCTTGTTTCCAGGGAAAAGGGCAGGTGTTGGTGTTCCAGGGCCTGTGGCTCAGAGAGGCCTTCTGGCTCAAAAAATTCCGCATTGCCCAGAATGCCTTCAGGACCAAGCTGGATCCAGTACCAACTTGGGCTGGTTTGAGAGTGCCAAGTACCTCCTGCAATCTGAAACCTAGAACCAGGTTTGGTGAGCTATGTTTCCAGGGAAAAAGGGCAGCGTTGTTGTTCCAGGTCCTGTGGCTCGGAGCAGCCTTCTGGCTCCTAAAATTCTGCATTGCGCAGAATGCCTTCCAGACCAAGCTGGATCCAGTACCAACTTGGGCTGGTTTGAGAGTGCCATGTACCTCCTGCAATCTGACACCATGAACCAGGGTTGGTGAGCTTGTTCCAAACGGGAAATGGGGCAGAGTTTTTGTTCCAGGGCTTGTGGCTCAGAGCAGCCTTCTGGCTCCTAAAATTCCGCATTGCGCAGGATGCCTCCCAGGACCAAGCTGGCACCAGTGCCAACTTGGGCTGGTTTGAGAGTGCCAAGTACCTCCTGCAAACTGACACCTAGAACCAGGGTTGGTGAGTCTTGTTTCCAGGGAAAAGGGGCAGCGTTGGTGTTCCAGGGCTTGTGGCTCAGAGCAGCCTTCTGGCTCCTAAAATTCCGCATTGCGCAGGATGCCTTCCAGGACCAAGCTGGATCCAGTACCAACTTGGGCTGGTTTGAGAGTGCCATGTACCTCCTGCAATCTGACACCATGAACCAGGGTTAGTGAGCTTTGTTTCCAGGGAAAGGGGCAGCATCGGTGATCCAGGGCCTGTGGCTCAGAGCAGCCTTCTGGCTCCTAAAATTCCGCATTGCGCAGGATGCCTCCCAGATGCAAGCTGGCACCTGTTGCATGGTTTTCCTGGGGTCCCAGGATGAGGGAAGAGACGAGACAGTTGGCTCCATGCATCAGAAGGCTTGATTTATTTTTATATGATATATAAGATATAAAAACTATGCTAAAAGAATAAAGAGAAAGGTTTCACTACAAGGCTATGCTAAGAATAGAATAGAATGTAAACTCAGGTCTTCTCAGACTGAGACCAGCAGAACAGGTGTCCTGTGATAGGCTCTTAATTGCAAACAGTCTGACGGGGCCAATCACAGATTTCTCCCCGTTGCATTCCACAGTAGCAGATAAGAATTGTTTACAGTTTGTTCCTGAGGCTCTCAGCTCTCAGGAGAGGAAAAATCCTAAGTAAAGGATTTCTCATAAAATATGTTGGTGACATCTCACCCTTTTTATATTAAAAAGCAATTAAAAAGAAAAATGTTTGCAATTTCATCTGCTGGACCAAGCAGAGGAAAGAACAAACATCTGAGAGGCATTTTTTGTTATGTTTTGCCAATCAAAATATCAATCAAATGCTGGTGTGGAACCATCAGGGAAATTCTTCACCTGCAGAACACCAAATTCCCATCACATCACCAAAACAATCTTAAAATAGAAGAAAATGCAAAAACAGGCCAAGGAAAGTTCATTGCTTCAAGTCCAAACAGCTGAGTTTCAGGAAAAAGTCCAAACTGAAGATGTTCCTCTTTGACAGTGTGGAAAGTCCCTTTTGTCCTGAAACAGGCTTGCAAAAATTTTTTGAGCTGCCAGCTCTTTCAACCCTTTTTAATTAATTTTTTGTTTGTTTGTTTGTTTGTTTTTCTTTTTGGGTTTTTTTTTTTTTCTTTTGAAAGAGCTGTAGCAGAGAGTGGTCCACTGAGACCCCAAACAGGCTGATCCACCAGCCACCGTTTTCAGGGGGCCCTGCACCCCATGGTAGGAATAGAGAGCCCAGACCTGGCTCACAGAACGGAGGTCCAGGTCCCGGCGGGGGAAGCAACGCCCCCAAACCCAACAGGCGCTGGCCGGGAGGCCCTGGCCCAGGGAACCGAGCCAAACATCAACTTCTAAAAGGGGGGAGGTCCCAGGGGAGGATACAATCTTGAAGCAACTGGGAGAAAGTGGGGGTGGAACACAAGGCGGGCAACACAATGTTTAAACCAGTAGGGGGACTACAAGGGAGGAGAATAACTTGAACAAACCAATGGGGTTTCGAAGGGCACAAAATTGATAGGGAAGTTTCTAGAGAAAGGGGCAGGCTTGGGGAGGGGTTGATGTTCAATGGGAGAAGGAACAGGGAACAAAAGGGCAGGTCTATGGGGAAAAACCAACACTGCAGGGGGGAAAGGAACAATCCATTAATAATAACATATGCTAGAACAGCACAAAATAGGAAGGATTATAAAAGGGACTACGAGAACTGCATTACAATAATAAACACCCTCTGCAGCAGAGTGTCTCACTGGTTTTGCTTTCAAACCAGGAGAGGTGCCAACCCAAAAGTTTCCCAACTTCAAATTCAACTGGCTGCAGTTTTGATTTCCTTCTTAAATATATCACCGAGGCACTACCAGCTTCTGGAATTGGCTTAGCAGCATGTCTGTTCTTAGTGCCAAGCAGGGATTCACTTTGCCAGGCATGGAGGAAGTTTCTAGGAGCTTTCCACAAAAAATCACTTCTGTGGCTGACTTCTTCCCTCCCCACCAAAAACCAAGCCATGCCAAACCAACACCTTAACTAATCCGTAGTACTCAGTACGCATCCAATAATTCCTTTTAAAGGATACTTTACGTTTTTTACCAAACACACTGAAAAGAAGTGGATCCATAATATTGATAAAAATTGTTCCTATTCAATAGAAATATTGGGTCATGCAACTCTAGATTACATAGCTATTTTTTTGTACAATACACAGAAGAGTTTTTCACCTCATGTAAGAGCCTAATTGAGGGATGCGGGACTCCAGGCGGCTCTCCAAAATGCAGTTTATTCCATCCAAGACATTGCAGCAGCCCAGGGTGGTGGGTGACAGAGCCTGTACCTACATCTGTCAGCTCTAGCTGCAGGCAGGCCTGGAGAGCCTTTGGTTTTGGTTACAATGCATTATATACTTTGCTGAGCATCTTCATACAGTAGAACCAATCTATCCCTTAGCTCTTATCTATAGCCTATCATAACTACTCTAATTACCATAGTCATGTTACTATTCTCCACTCACTAAAAGTCAGTACATTACAGTTGAAGCTGAAAGTTGTTTTTCAGTTTTCTTGGCAGTGGAACATTCGGAGACCTTTTTTCTGCTTGCCACATTTGCTGACTTGTTTGCCTGTGCTATCTTCCAGCTTGGTGAAATCATCTTCTTCTTTGGGGTGGGTTTATCCTTTGCTCTAAGTCATAAAAGCCCCTTCTAACTAACATACCTTTTGCCTCCTTGGTTATCCAGTAAGACTGGCTCAGCAATTCTTTCCTTCTAGATGAAAACTTGCTTCCAACTCTATTCTTTCTTCAGACTCCACATTCAAAAATCTTTCTGCCAAGCATACATATCTGTGAGACTTTCTTGTCAAACTTTCGTCTTTCCCAACACCTCTAAAGAAAGGTTTCCTGATGGTTTGGATCAGAAGATCCAGTATTGCCATCCTGAGATTTTTCTTTCAAAGCCCATAAGCTGTGCTCAAGGTTTTGGCTATGTTCTTTGTTGTGCCTTGCATATATTTTGGCTAGAAAGCCAGTGGAGATGATGTCCTTGCTGCAGAAGCCATGGGAAATAAGGCGGAGTGTCTGGCTGATGTACCGGGGCTGTAGACTATCCACCACTCCCCCAGGGAGGCGAGGATCCCTAAAGGAAGAGAATATTGGCTATGCTCTGGAAGTTTGACAGAGAGAAAGCTCCTCATAGCTCAAATGATTTGTCTCCTGGAGTTCTGAGGAATATGTTGGCAAGAAGAAGGCTGCTGTCTTTTCCAAAAATCTTCTGTGCATTCAAGAGGATCATTGCACTTCTTGTTGGAGAATGAAAGAAATATTAGTAGTAATTAGTCCTTTTTCTCTATCTGTCCATCACTGATTGAATTTGAATAGGTTATTTTTAATTTCTTGATTTATTTGAATAATTCATCACAAGGTATTCCAATATCCCAAATTCTGCTTCACTTCTTTCTTTTGTAGGCCAGTCTGGTTCATCTTCTCTCTGCTGTATTATTGCAGACCATATCTGAATGTTTTTTTCTTTTTCGTTTTGAACATTAGGTTCAAACTTCATGAACAGAACACTTTATTTATCATTATTTTACCAGTTTGCGAAGAAATCCAGAATTTTGAAGAGAAGTGATGCGACTCCACTTGAGGTTTTCAATGGAAGAGAAGAATGACGATGTCCTACATTCACAGCACTGCCCACAATAATACTGCAGCTAGTTTCCAGCAACTTAGGTCAGGTTCTGGAAGCAAGCAGCCATGATCGTATAGAAGTCTAAAAAGTTTCCGTTTGGCCGCTTTTCCTGAAAAATAGCTTATATGTCCCAACGTTGTGCTGAATCTTGTTCTACAGACGCTTCTTTTGAGGTCTGAATTCCTTGCTGGACTTCTGTATATAAGAATATAAGATATAGAATATAGGATATATAAGATACAGCAAACCTATGTTTCATCATATGCTGTAAGAATTTGGTTCTAATCTAGAAGAGCAAGAAAAGGTTGCCATAATAATAGAAGCTAAAGAATCTGCTAAGAAAGCAGGAAATGAACTGCTTATTTTATACAGATGGGAACAGAGACTTAGTTGTTTGAATGGGTTCTTTTTTACTTCTAAATAGAATTTTAGAAGTGGTGGGGTTGTCCAAGAACTTTTTCCCTTCCTATGTTAAAGTAAGTTTAAACGTCTGGAAAGTGGTTACTACTTGACCTGGCTCAATTTGAGAGCTGTGCACTCAATCCCGGTGCTTTGCGCCTTCGTTTAACGCGGCTCAGCATCTGCCGAGCTCTCCGTCGCCCGGAGGCGAAGAAGCGGCTTGTTCGCGCACAGAGCATTGTGCCGGTCGCTGTGCGCTCCGGACCGCGGCTTCTGCCGAAAGACGCCGGGAACCGGCACCTACCTTCGGCCAGTTGCGGTAACCCGTCTTCTGCGGCTCTTGCCGCCTACATCTTAGCGAAAAACCTTTTCCACACTTTTTCTCAAGAAAAAACTGTTCCAGCACAGCAAGAATCCCTCGATGTTTTTCATGAAGCTAGTCGAGTTCTTACCAGCTCCGAGACGAAAAGAAAAAGTAAGATTCCCCACGGAGTGCTTCTAATACCTTAGAAAGGTGCAAAGAAAAGTTGTCCGAGAACTTTTTCCCTTCGTCTGTTAAACGAAGCTTAAACGTCTGGAGAGTGATTAGTTCTTGTCCTCGCTCTGTTTGAGAGCTGTACACTCAATCCCGGTGCTTTGCGCCTTCGTTTAACGCGTCTCAGCATCTGCCGATCTCTCCGTCGCCCGGAGGCGAAGAAGCGGCTTGTTCGCGCACAGAGCATTGTGCCGGTCGCTGTGCGCTCCGGACCGCGGCTTCTGCCGAAAGACGCCGGGAACCGGCACCTACCTTCGGCGAGTTGCGGTAACCCGTCTTCTGCGGCTCTTGCCGCCTACATCTTAGCGAAAAAGCTTTTCCAGGCTTTCTCTCAAGAAAAAACTGTGCCAGCACAGGAAGAATCCCTCGACGTTTTTCATAAAGCTCGTCGAGTTCTTACCAGGTCCGAGACGAAAAGAAAAAGTAAGATTCCCCACGGAGTGCTTCAAATAGCTTAGAAAGCATGAGGCCCAACAGGATTGTTTGGCTTTGAGTCTGAGCACGTGGACAGTAGTGGATGGTCCACAGGATTAAAACAGTGTAGATTCTTCTCCTTTTTTTCATTGATGGCTCAGAGACTGAAAAGCCAGCTACAAAATGGTAAATACATCCCTCCAGATTCAAAAATTGGTCTTCATAATTTGCATCCCCGCCATAACAACAGATGGTTAGAACTAAAATACAGATGGCAATTGTATAGCTTCTCAGAAATGAAACTGGAACTGGCCCATGGGCTTTAGCAGTAGCTACAAATTTTTCAGCACAAGGCATCTCAAAAGTATTTTAACCTGACAGTACTTTTCTGTCTTGTGCTTTAATCTCAAGGATGCAGGCAAAAAAAAAAAAAACAAAAAAAACCTCCACAAAAAAACAAGCCCCACCAAATAGATAATAAGCAAAATCAGTAACATATATAGAAATAGAACCCATGGTTTTTAACTTCCAACCTGGTCTTCTCAACACACTCTCTAAAATGGAATTGTTTCCCCATCTGCTTTGAAACATTTTGCAGCAAAAAACACTCTAAGGTCCTGAGAGGTGTTTTGTTCAAAAATCACTTCTTCTGGCTTTCTGTCCATAAGCGGAGTAAGGTGGCTGCGCTGGCAGCTGGCCAAAGGAGGTAGGAAGAGTAATCATCATCCCCAACACTGGGGCTAAAGAAATTTCCACAGAAAATTACCTGCCCTATTACTTGTTCATGTGTTGGGTTGAATGTTCAGAATCTCTTTCCATTTTTCCCATTCAGAGAATGTTCTATTTCACAGAATTCCAGCCCCTCAAGCATCAGTCCTGCCAGAACAGCCGCCATAGGGGGCTGTCATGGGCGATCTGCTAATGTCCACTGACTCTTACCAGTCTAGTGC
>NW_026108281.1:0-12424 GCF_022539315.1 Serinus canaria | reverse complement strand
AATGCCTCAGCACACTCAAATAGCACAGAGGGGGAAGGCACGTCCAAGTAGCCAGTAATGAATTTAGTGGGGAGGGAGGGAGAAAAGGACCGTTTCTTCTGCAAAATCTATTTTTGCTTTGCCTGTGCACTTCAGAATAAACTAAGAACCTCCTGGACAGTCACTAGAAGGACTGTCTGGATAACTGATGCTTAAAGCAACTGTTTTTATAGAGCATTATGGTTGCTTGACGGACACAGGGATATTCCACACAATTTCTTTAGAGATCTACTAGAAGCAGATCTAGAATGCTACTTGAAGTCATCTTCCCAGGGCTGACAGACTCTCACATTCTGAAAACCTCTATGGTTGAGGGTATTAAGAAATCTTCAGAGTGCTGTCATTCTAGTATTGAGGCAACTGAGGTGGTGTTAGAAAACCTATGGAAAGAAATGAATTTCCTTCAAACATAAAGTAAGAAACAGGGAACGCATCAGACTTCATGGACTACATGGAAAGAGCCATAAAAGCTTTTTTTATTAATTTGAGCAGTGAAGATGGTAGTGCCCAGATAAATTTCCCACTTTAAGAAACACTTAATTTTTCAGCAGCTGGGTAAGGATTACTTCCTGCATTTGCTTCCTCCCACTCCAAACTTCAAGCCAAACAAGCACCTATCAGCATACATTGCCTACTGACCCAAATGATTTGAAGATGTCAGTTAGGGGCTTTATCCTTGTACCTTACAGGGATATACCTTTTACTATCCTTGGTTTCTTGTCTTTTATTTTTGAAAGTAGAGCTTTCATTGTTCTACCAGTCTCAATATTGTCCTGAAAGAGATAAAACAGTAATTATTATAACAATCCTTCAAGTTGGAAAGGAAAACCAGACTGTCAGTAGATTAAATGAGAGCATACCAACCTGGCAGAACAGTAACATACTTAATTATTATATGTAGAATGTATTATTTTGAAAAGAAGGGAGAAAAAAAAATCTGTGTCATTCCACAACTCCTTCAGTCATTACGTACCTCTACTACTAACACATTCTGAAGGAAGGGAAAGGTAAAAGGAAAGGGAAAAGGAAAAGACTTAAACTGCAATTTGCAGAAAATTACACAGGCAAGAAAAGCACAGTAAAACCCTCAGTTAAAGAAAATTGCACTGATTTTCAAAGGAGATTGTTGCTTGAACTACTGACTTTATTTTGGTGCTTTCCAAAGAGTCTTTCTGTTAGTATTTATGAAAGCTTAAAATGTGGTGATAAAGGCACCTATGTCAGGGCCAAATATTTCTCCATGTAGAGCACTAGCATTCTAGAGCCACACTGAATGAGTCAGTTTAATATGGTTCATTTCTGGGCATTCTGGGATAAAATGGGGAATAGGATCTTTGGGAGCAGTCATCACTGATCACTTCAAGTTTCCACTGAGATCAGTGGGAATTATTCAATGTTTCAAAGCCCAGTAATTCAAATCAGTGTTAAGTGGCTGGAAGTATGCAGTATCAAATCCATCTAAAATCCATCTTAATAAAGATGGATTTCCTGGAAAATACACAAGAACAGTTGTTTCTCTTTAAAAGCTGAAGATGCTAATACTCATCTTCCCATTTAGTGCAGACAGTTCCTCTCCAAAAAAAAACTGATTTTTTTTTCCAGAAGAATCATTCTAGAAGGAGAAAGAAGAGATGAAAGTCATATAAAGTATGCCCAAAAGGGTTATCCTTATTTGAAAGGTGTGCTGCTCTTGCTTTTTGCAAGAGGATGGAGTTTGAGCTCTGCCCCTGGCTTTGTCATGTTGAGTGTTCTGCTGTATGTTTATTCCAGTGAATGTATAATATCCACCCGTTGGGGCAGATCAGCAAACCAGTTCCTACAGCTTTACAACCCTGAGCATTTCATGCATCCAAATATTAAAATTATAGGTTTGAATGTCCAGCAATTAAAAATTAACTCAACTTCTTTTTCTATCTCATAGAAAATCTGGGGTTACAATATGCAAGAATACTTCCCACAGTACGGATGCCTCCATTCTCTGCACACCTGCAATTCAGTCTGATCTGCAATACTGATAAAAGTTGCAGGTTGTAGTTTCACACAAATCCAGCGTTTTTTCCTGGGACTTTTGCTCACATGGAAATTATCTAAAGGATTTACTTTCACTTTCTCCTTAAACTCTGGAAAGATGTGGTTAGTTTTATACTGTTTTGGTAAGCAGGCCAACCTCATTGTGCTGTTTTTCAATTGAGTTTATTCTGTGTAAAATTTCTTTTGCTTTCTTCCAGTAGTCTTGCAAACATCTTTTTCTGACTTGCACATCCAATTCTTCTGCATTGTTCACATTTAAAGTGTTATCACATAAATTCAGAGACAACTGTTCAGCTTTATAAAATATAAAACATTAACATTTTATCAAATAACATTTAAAATATTTATTATAATTAGTATGCTGAGGGACAGCCCAAATAATTTAATGCAAAATAACAATTTTTATAAAACTTAGATTTATACATAAATGTCAACACACTTGAAATATACTCTGCAGTTACAAGAGGTGAGCTTGCAACTATAGTTCCTATAAATTATTTTCACAATGATGCTGTTTGAAAAATTAAGCTTTTTCATTGAATTAATTCTGGGTTCTTCACCAGTATGAGTCTCTGCCTTTTTAAAAAAACAATTCCAAATTAATGGACACTACAAATCTCGACACCTCCTCAATCTTACACAAACCTCTCAGTTCTGCTTGCAGCACAGAAATGTAGACACCTGTTTGTTTTTCCTAATTAGCAGCTGCACACCCTCCACATGCTAGAGATTAGAGGACAAGGTCTCTGTGTTTCATGGGAGGGATTGTACACATAAGTAATAAAAACTAAAACAGGGGACCCAAAAATACATCCTATTATAGAATAAAAAGATCAAGATTTCTTAATATTAGAAATTAATGTAGACACCGTGATTTCAGGCTTGATTATCTCCTGGTTTATTCTCTCCCTCTAGTGGTACATCCCCAGGAAGAGAGTATCCACTGGGTGTTAAATGACAATGTTTGTATTTTCCACACCATTAAGAGATGGGAAAGCTTTAAGAACTGGCCCTACAGAGAGAGGTTTCACAAATGCATATTTGTAACACTGTTGGAATTTTTACTTCCCTTTTTTCTGCCTAAGTCAGTTCTTGATGACAATTGAGCAGCTTTCTGTGCAGAAAACAAACATCTTTTGGAGTACACAGAATTACAAAGCTGCCACAGTTAAAATCACTTGGGGAATCATCAGAACACGGAGATGGAAACAATCCCTCTCATTTTTAAAGCAGTCACAGCAAACTTACTCATTTGTTTGCAGTTCTGCAGCACAAAAGTAGCAGCTTTGACGAGTTCCTCGTCCTGAGATTCTGTCAATACCTGAATCATGAGTGGCAGACCATTGTTCTGAAGCAGCTCACACTGGTTCTCTTCTAGAACAAGACAAGGTAAAGGTTTGGTTTCAGCCCCACACACCTTCACCTTACAGTCATTTTAGGGGCCTACACTGGCAGCCATCTGCAAGTTTCTGTAGAAAGAGAGATTTTCACTCCAGACCCGAGCCTGCTGCAGTGACTGCAGGAGAGCTTTACATCCCACAGGATGATTTGACCAGAACTCAGATTGCTGTAAGAAAACTGAAGGATGACTGAGACAAATTATACAACGGAGTTCCAAACTCATTCAATTGTGGCCTAAAACATTTGAATAATGACTCCTGTATTTCTTCTCCTTCATTACCTGCTCTTGGAGTAGATATGTGACATTTCTGCGAGGTCTGAGATGCAGAAATATCAAAATCTCAAGGTTTATAATTAGCAAAATAAAATTAGTAGTTTAATCCTGGTCAAGCCAGTCTGTTCCTCCTCATTTATTATGTAATTAGCTGAATTTTTATTGTGATCTCATTCACATATGGATTCATATAACTGATAACTTGCTAAACATAGTTCTTTCTTCTTGAAACTTAATAAAAAAAGAAAACGTTTTAACATTTTTGACAGTGCTGACATTTTAGGAGAAACCTTTTTTCTGTTGGTTTAATAATTTTTCTATTCAAAAGACATTTCCATTAAGTCTTGTTTCATTAATTCTTCATAAAAAAAAGTCTACTAAAATAAATTTCTGACCTATTGAGCTAATTATTAAACATGTTATTGGCACTCAGAGGATGAAAATCAACTGGGATTTCTGAACATAAGGCCTTTTTCTTGTTTCTCTAAACATACATGAGAAAAACCAGAAGTACAAATGAATTTCCATTTCTCTTTGCTTGCACTACCACAAAACACCAACTGAAGTGCTGTATTTGTAGCAGATATGCTCAGACAAGCCCTGAGGAACTTGACAAAAACATTTCAGGGCTACCTCTTGCTTCTGTGTCTTGAAAACCAATGCACTTACATGGCTTTTACAAACAGTACTGGCCTTGTAAGCAGTGGAGAGAAGCTGTATGTGCCAAGGACCACGAAAAGAGAGCTCAAGAGAACTCTTTTGCTGGGTCTGGAAAGCTCTGTGTCCAGAGCTTTCAGGTCTGGATTAATTATTCCCTGTGACACCTAAGCCCAGCCCTGAATTCTTGCATATTTAGTCTACTTTTTCAAAGCTACTAAAGATACTTCCTGCTAACAAGCTTTAAAATTTAAAGATGGAACATTATAGAAAACTTTTTGTCCACATACTGACATTGTATTATTTAACAGAACTCTCTCTCATGTCCCAGCCTTGATGAAGTGATACCACAGGAGGAGTCAGTGGATGAGAATTTAGGAGAAGCTGACAGACAGGAAAAAGAAAAAAGCAAATCTTACCACAAACTTCAGTGCAGTGTCCAATTGTTAGAATAATACTGATTTTTTCTCCTGTGCTCAGTGTCTCATTGGACAGCAGCTTCAGCAGCTCTGACACAGTGTGATACTTTGCCAAGACAACACCCATGGCAGCTGTTGGTTAAAATAATTGGAAGAAAATAAACAAGATCATGAGTGTACAGGAATTATCCAAAGATAAAATGCTGGGTTTTGAGGGAACTCTACAAACCCCTCCAAGCCTTGGGCCTGCTCAGCCCTGCCCTGCTCCACCTCGAACAGCTCAGGTTACCCCACGCCTCCTGTGCTGCTCCCAAATCCAGCCCTGCCCATCCTCTCAGCCTGTGCTCCACAGAGAGGAGGCAGAAGATCTGAGGAATGAATTTGCACTGTGCAAGTTTTGGAGATCTCTGCTGAGTTTCTCCACGTCCTTTATCAGCTCCAGCATGGAGCCAGAGAGAGTTGAATAAGACAACAGAGTATCTGCCATAAAAAGAGCAGGGGGCAAGCCCTTGCTGGCACTGGCAACACCACTGCTAGAGCATCCCCACTGAGGCCCAGTCCTGTCAGACCCAACTGATCTGAAACTACCCCCACAACTAGTGCAGGTTGGTGCTTTTAAACTTTTGGGAACTTCCATTTGAAGCTCTTATGGCAGAAGTGTGAGATCCACCAACCATGGCCACAGCACAGGTTCATCAGGATCACAGGTTTCTGCAAACCTTCTGTGGAAAACACAAAACCTCATCAGGAGAGCAGAACCCAGCCAGCAAAGCAGAGCAGAGTGTGCTGTGCAGAAACACCACGTCCGTTCAGCTCCACCTCTAAATGACTAAAGCTTCCTAAAGCTACACAATTCATTACTGAGGCATAGGCGTAACTCCAGGATCCAAACTGACTGGTCAAATCCAGTGCTTTACTTACCCAGCACTGGCTGTAGCACCTTATTTTTAATTTTCAGTTGGGTTTAAATTTCACTGTATTTATTTTAGCAACGATGGGACAGTAATCCACCTCAGATGAACTGAATCACTCCCCACTTACACCTCTGAGTTTTAAAAAACACTGCAACATCCACTGGGATGTTTTCATATCTAGGAGCAAACACAAAAAACTTCATTAAGAATGTTATATTTTCCATATATGAATCTAGTCAGTATTAGAATAAACCTGTCCAAAATGTAGTATGTAGGTGTATTTTAAAAACAGGGAAAAGTGAGCAAAATGGAGCTACATCACTTCTATTCAGTCACAAACAACAAACCTAGAAATATTTTTGTGCACAGTTTGTTATTTGAGCATGATTTCCTTTGCACAGTAACAGCCTCCTTTTAATATTTCTGGCCTTTAATTACTAGTAATTCTTAGCAAGTCTGATGTAAACTACTAAATATTAAATTCACAATTGCAAGGTGCAATAAGTGTAAATAATACACAGCCATTAAAGTATTCAGAGTGCAAATAAAATTCAGAGTGCAGTTGAAAATCCATGGAGTAGTAAGGACAGAGTCCAAGAGCACAAGGCTGCTCTGTGGTACTGAGGTACAGGAGACATAAACCATGCAGCACAGCAGCAGAGCCCTCAGTCAGGTAGTTGGAGACATAACACAAAATATTCTCTGGACACCTACAGACAGCCCCAGGCGGGTAAAAGACCTGGAAAATCTGCTTCTTAGTCTTTGGGCTATAATCAAAAGACTTGCTTGATAATTATAGCTAACAGTGACAGAGGGTGTTGTTTACTGTAAACCCTTACAAGGTTTGAGGGTTCTTAAAGAAGTTAAAATACAATAAACATGTGGATAAATATGAGCAAATTAAAAAGAAAAAAAGTGACTTTGTGGTGGTGTGTTTTACTATGTGTGTAGGTTTGGCATTGGATTTACCCTTTGCATATCCAACACAGTATCCAAAATTGGGCAACTAGGAAAAAGCACGTTTTCCCAACTGCTCTGTTGCGGTGCGCGGCCAATTTCCAGTTATGTTTCTCCCTTAATTTGTACTGTTCTCCCCATTTTGTAATGTTCTCCCCAGTTTAAACCCCAGGCTTAAGTTTGATGGTTCAGCCCTGGTTCCCCCTTTCCCCAAATAGTACCTTCCCTGTCTGGGCACGCTGCCAACCCCTTGTCTCCACCCCCGTTCCCCTGGCAACCCTCCATTTTGTTGCAACTTTCTCCCCTCCCCAGCCTTGTCCATCTCCCAGGGCCCTGCCCATTCTTCCAGAGACTTCTCCCTTCCCCAGGGAGTGATTGGGCAGGTGCTCTGGGCCCCTCCCTGGCTTGAAGATCATTTGTTGCCTCATATGTCTATCAAGTACAATACCCCTCCTCAGTTTTCCCTCATTGGTTCTTGTAATGTATCTTTACCTATGTTCCACCCCCTTTATAAGTTATTGTCACTGTCCCTCCTGGCCTTTGCTCCCTGGACTCCCCCAGGAGACAATAAACCCTCTCTGGACTGCATCCCGGAGTAAAGGTCCTCTTTTCCTTCGCTTCCTTCACCCAAAGCTGCACCTCGAACGCTGCTCCAGCCTGCCGAAGGTGCTGCCTGGACGCCCCTGGCTCGCTAGGCAGTGCCCCCCGCTGCTAGCCGCTCCTTGTGCTCTCCAGCTAGCCGGCGCTCCCTCCTCCCCGCCGTGCGGGGAGTAGAGGGTCTTCAAAGCAGCAGCGCAGCAGCTTGGCGCCCAACGTGGGGCAAGAGAAGACCCCCTTGCCCTGCGGCAGGAGTCTAGCAGCTTCGAGGAACTTCGCCTCGACGTCTGCCGATCGCTCCGTGGCCGTCAAGCTACCCTGTTCCGTTGAGCAGACCCCGTTCTAGGGGTGGCGCTCCGGGCAGGGATAGGAACACCAACTCCTTCACCCAGGAACTGTTCCTGAAGGAAGCTGCGGCCCACGGAGCTTTTCCCTACGTCCCACCGGTTGGGTGAGTAGCTCCAGCTCCCCATCTTCGTGAGCTACCCCCGCCCAATCTCCCAGCTTTTCCCTGGTTGAGTCTCAGGTTCTGCCCTGAGCTCGGTGAGGTTGGGGCCGGTGGTTCGGGATTTTAGTTAATGTTTTCTTTTATTTCGTTTCGTGGTTGTCGCTTTTCGGGGGCGGAGATGGGTGCGAAGCTCTCCGTCCCCCAGAAAAGAGTCTTTTACCAAGTTGTGGGTACCCTAGAGGGGAGGGATGTTAAAGTTGTTAAAAAGGAGTTAAAACAATTAGTTCTCTGGTTGTTCACTCAATTTCCTGAGCTGTCCCCACATTCAGTTATTGATATTAGTTTTTGGAATTCGGTTGGCGAAAAATTGTCTCAATTAGGCCCAAATGAGGGATGGCGAAACAAAAGGTTAGTGTATTGGAGTTTTCAAATTATAACAGCCTTAAAAGAAAAACAAAAACCTGAAGAAAATAGGAAATTGAGGGAACAACCACCCCCCAGTTCTTGTTCTCCCTGTCCCCGTGTTCCAGACCCTCGTTCCACCCCTTCTCTCCCTAGAAACCGAGGGATCCTTAGGAGAGCAGCCCGTGAGAGCACCGCGCCGGCTTTCCACCACCCGCCGGGCTCTCCTCAGGGCTCCCTGACCCCCCGCCTCCGAAGTCCTGGCCAGACTTCGGAGGGCTCTTTCCAATCCCCCAATTCCTTTTCCCCCACGTCCCCAGTTGTCCGTCCAAAGGTTCGTTTCGCAGTCCCTGAGGGAGGCAGCCCCCAGACTGTACGTCAAAATGGCTCCCGTGGAGCCCAAAATGGTGGCAGCCACATGGCTTTTCCCGCCACCAACCCTTCTCCTCCCCACAATCCCTTCTTTTCTCCCGCCAATCCTTTCTCCGCCCTCCCCCACTTCCCTAACCCCACCCCAAATTATCCCGAAGCCCCTCCTAATCCCCCACCCTCTTACACGCCCCTTCCCCCTCCCTCTCCCCAAAACCCGCCCTCTGGGCTCGCCCCCAAGGCGGAGCCAGTTTCATCCGCTCCACCTCCCAGCTCCGCCTCGATTCTCACGCTTGCCCCCAAGGCGGAGCCAACTCCATCAGCTCCACCCCCAAGCTCCGCCTTGATTCCCACGGTCAGCCCCTCCCCCCGGCTTCCGGATTCCCACGCCCCGCCTTCCGGTTCCCACGCCACCAATGCCGGAGGTGACGGTCTCCCCTCAATTATCACAGCGGCTCCTGTCACGTACCACCACGACAGTGTAGGGCCTCCCCGAGCGCAATGGACCCCATTCCCCCATTCCACGATTAAGGAGTTGTGCAAGGCCCAAAGGGAGTTCTCTCGTGAGAGTGAATACTTCCGGGGACTCCTTCGGGCCTCTTTGTTAGAGACTAATGTAGTTCCCGCTGATTTGCGGACGCTTTTTTCATGTCTCCTCAATCCCACCGAATTTTTAGTGTGGGAGGAGGCGTGGAAAAAGGGAGTCAGGGACATTCTCCCACAGCTGTGGGAGAACCCCAACACAGCCACAACCCTTAGTGGTGTGACGGTTTGTACTGACCTACTGGTCGGTGCTGGGAATTGGGCCGACGGGGCTTTTCAAGCCCAGGACATCCCCCGTCAAGCGCTCCGGGAGAGTGCTAGAATGGCCGAACGGGCATTCTTAGCACTCCGCCCTACCGTCCAGGAGCCGACCTTCACCAAAATTTATCAGGGGCCGGGGGAACCTTTCATCACTTTTGTCGAGCGTCTCCGCAGGGCTATCGACCATCAAGTCCAAGCGGAGAGCGCTCGACTGGGAATCCTGACCGAGTTGGCAAGCGCCAATGCAAATTCAATATGCAAAGCAGTAATCCTGAGCCTCCCCGTGGATCCTCCCCCGACCATACAACTGATGATCGAAGCATGCCAGAAGAAAGCACCATCTCTGGCCAGGGAGGACCCGAAGACGCCACCCCCAACCCGCCGCGTCTCGTTCGCTGAGTCCAACTACGACGGCGACGTCATGGCTGCCCAACAGCCACCTGCTTCTCCGAAGAACAAGAAGCTTGGCCAAGGACACTGCCATTCGTGTGGCGACCCGGAGCACTGGATGCCCGACTGCCCCTTGCGAAAACAATTTTTCCAGTTCCTCAAGGAGCAGGCGGCATCCAATGAAAATCACCAAAAAAACTAATGTCGAAGCGCAGTCCCCCCCTGCGCGACGATAAAAATAAGGCGGGAAGCCTTGACATCAGGCCCAAGAACCCAGGGAGGGGACCCTATTCCTACACCCATACCCTTACCAACCCGCCTAAGGACTTTTCCCTACCGGACATGACATTCTCACCTAACATGACTTTGCCAACGATAACTGATTCTTTGTGTGCCTTCCCTTTCAGGTTGTGCCTCGTGGACACCTTGAACATCGCGGATTCACGGCCAACACCTGCCATGGTCGGGTTTGAGGCACCGAACACCTGGCTCCAGCGCGGATGTAAGTGTGTCGTTGTAGGAGACACAAATTTCACTCCCCCGGAAATCACCATCATTCCGGGGGTGCTGCCTGCACTCGCAGACACATTCAATATCTCTGTTGTCTGTGCGCATCCCCCAATTACTTTGCCAAAGGGCCAAGCCATCGCCCAGGCCATTCCTGCCTTTTCATCTAATAGGCATTGTGAGCCCATCCCTGACACATTGCCACCATTGTTTGAAGTGTTCTGGTCCCAGACTTTGGGCCAGGACAAACCTCGGCTCACATGTCAAGTCACCAAGAATGGCCAATCCACAAAAATTAATGGGATGCTCGACACGGGGGCAGATGTGACGATCATTCCTGCGAAGGAGTGGCCGTCACAATGGGAGTTGCAAAGCGCTGCTGGACGAATCCAAGGTGTAGGGGGTTTTCAATTGGCCAAACAATCAAAGAGCGTGGTTCAAATTATGGGGCCTAATGGGCAATTGGCTTCAGTCCGCCCATTTGTTTTAGATTACACGGAACCCCTGTGGGGGAGAGATGTTTTGGCCCAGTGGGGAGCCAAGATTGACCTACCTAGTGCTCCCCAGGTTTTTCAGTAGCGGCCACTGAAGAGCGCCCTACCCAGAAATTGGCCTGGAAATCAAACAAACCTATTTGGGTAGAGCAGTGGCCGCTCAATAAACAAAAATTAAAGGCGCTCTCGGAACTCGTGGAAGAGCAGCTGAAAAAAGGTAACGTCGTGGAGTCCATGTCTCCATGGAACTCCCCAGTCTTTGTTATCAAAAAGCCTAACAAAGACAAATGGCGACTCCTTCACGATCTCCGCCAAATTAATAACATTATTGAAGACATGGGCGCTCTCCAGCCAGGGATGCCGTCCCCAACCATGCTCCCCCAAAATTGGAATCTGGCTGTACTAGATATTAAAGATTGCTTCTTTCAAATTCCCCTGCACCCAGATGACGCCCCGCGCTTCGCCTTCACGGTCCCCACCATCAACCGTGAAGCCCCAGCGAAGAGGTACCACTAGCGAGTCTTGCCTCAAGGCATGAAAAATTCACCGGTGATTTGCCAGCGGTACGTCTCTTCCCTGCTGTCCCCTGTCTGTGCGGCAGCAAAAAACACAATCATCCTACACTGGACGACATCTTAATTTGTGCTCCTAACGATGATGCACTTACCCATGCTCTTGCCCTGACAACCGATGTGTTGACTTCTGCAGGGTTCGAGCTTCAGGAAGACAAAATTCAAAAGATGCTGCCCTGGAAATACCTTGGCCTTGAAATTACCAAGCGGACCATTGTTCCGCAAAAATTGGCAATCAACACTAAAGTGTCCTCTTTAGTGGAAGCCCAACAACTGTGTGGGACTTTAAATTGGGTAAGACCTTGGCTGGGAATTCCCACGGAAGACCTAGCCCCCCTTTTCAATCTTTTGAAAGGGGGAGAAGAGCTTAGTTCTCTTAGGACCCTTACCCCAGAGGCTGCAGCAGCCTTAGAAAAGGTGCAAGAAATCATCTCACAGAGGCAGGCACATCGTTACCACCCAGACTTGCCATTTCAATTCATCATCTTAGGGAGCCTGCCTCACCTCCACGGGTTGATCTTTCAGTGGGACGATTCAATTGTAACATCTAAGGACCCTGGTTCGAGAGACCCCCTCTTAATCATAGAGTGGGTGTTCCTCAGCCACCACCGGTCCAAAAGAATGACGCGGCCACAAGAGCTGATGGCTGAGTTGATCCGGAAGGCTCGCTTCCGGATCAGGGAATTGGCCGGCGTCGACTTCACATGCATACACATGCCACTCCAGCTAAAATCAGGCCAACTGACCAGAGCCATGTTGGAACACCTCCTCATGGAGAATGAAGCTCTTCAATTCGCTCTGGATTCTTACACCGGACAAATTTCGGTCCACAAACACAAACACAAATTATTCAATCAAGATAACCAATTCAAATTATCTCTAAAAAGAATTCAGAGCCGGAAGCCCTTGAAAGCCTTGACTGTTTTTACCGACGCGTCCGGGGCATCTCACAAGTCCGTGGTGACTTGGAAAGATCCCCAAACTCAGCAATGGGAGACCGATGTTGCCACTGTTGAGGGTTCACCTCAAATTGCTGAGTTGGCCGCAGTCGTCAGAGTTTTTGAACGGTTTTCCGAGCCTTTCAATTTGGTTACTGATTCGGCTTACGTAGCCGGTGTAGTGTCAGAGCAGACGCAGTTCAGGAGGTCT
>NW_026108280.1:0-12430 GCF_022539315.1 Serinus canaria | reverse complement strand
TCCAAGCGCAGCTCCATCAGCCACTTCCTCCTGCTGGCATTGGCAGACATGCGGCAGCTGCGCTCCTGCACTTCTGCCTCTTGCTGGCCATCTCCCTGGCTGCCCTCCTGGCAACGGCTCATCATCATCAGCGCCGTAGCCTGCGGCCACCACCTGCACCCGCCCATGTTCTCTTCTTCTTCCTCAACCTGGCCCTCACTGACCTGGGCTCCATCTGCACCACCGTCCCCAAGCCTGCACAATCCCTCTGGGACACCAGACCATCTCCTACAACAGGATGTGCTGCTCAGCTCTTTTTCTTTGTAGTTCTTCATCTCGCAGAGTTTTCCCTCCCTGACCTCATGTGCTACTGACCGCTACTGTCCCTCTGCAACCCCTGCACTACGGACCCTCCTGGCCAGCAGAGCTTGTGCCCACATGGCAGCAGCTGCCTGGGCCAGTGCCTTTCTCTATGCTCTCATGCACACACAGCCAATACATTTTCTCCTGCCCCTGTGCCATGGCAATGCCCTGGGCCAGTTCTTCTGTGAAATCCCCCAGATCCTCAAGCTCTCCTGCTCCAACTCCTACGTCAGGGAACTTGGGCTCATACAGTTAGTGCCTGTTTTGGACTCTTGGTTGTTTTGTGTTCATTGTTTTCTCCTATGTGCAGATCTTCAGGGCTGTGCTGAGGATCCCCTCTGAGCAGGGACGGCACAAAGCCTTTTCCACCTGCCTCCCTCACCTGGCCGTGTCTGTCCGTTCTCATCACTGTCATGTTTGCCTACCTGAAGCCCCCCTCCATCTCCTCCCCATCCCTGGATCTGGTACTCTCAGTTCTGTACTCGTGGTGCCTCCAGCCCTGAACCCCCCTCATCTACAGCCTGAGGAACCAGGAGCTCAAGGCTGCAGTGTGGAGCGGGTGATTGGATGCTTTCAGAAACGATTAAGAACTGCGGCAGTGTCTGCAACTCACTTGTAATAAAAGTAATCTTTGATACTTCTTGTGGTTTCATTTTGGAGGTTCTTCTTTCCTTAGTTTACTTTTTTAATATAGTCCCCAAAGAATGTCATTGTTGTGCCATTTCTCATTTTGCTTTCTCTCCACCTTCCCTGTGGCCATAGACTCTGTCCATGAGAGCCGCACTCCTCAGTGGCTTTAAAAAATAGAAGAATCTCCCCACAAAGTTTTTCTGCAGAGATCCCTTTGTTGCCGCCTCTCCGTGCAGCAATGTCTGTGTGCAGAGCTGGGGACAGATCAGTGGCTGGCACAGCACTGTGCCCAGCAGCAGCAGCACCTCGGTGGTCACCAGTGCTGCTCACCCGTGGCCCCTGCCCAGCGCCCTGGGGCCCTGGTGTTGCTGTAGGGCCTGAGTGCTCTCGGGCCGGGCACAGCCTGTGGTGGGCGTGCCAGGGCTGCAGCAATGCAGGCCATGGGCACTCTGGGCAGCACTGACACCTCAGGCCATGCCCTGGGGGCTCCAGGCTTCCTTGCCCAGGCTCTCTCAAAACACACCAGGCCAATGCTCAGCACAGAACAACCCCCGTTAGCACGCCCCAGGGTGGCCGTGGGCAGCTGGGGGCAAACAGCATGGCCGGGGCTCTGCAAGGGCCCTGGGGTAGATGGGAAGGAGCAGCAGAGCAGGCTTGATCCATCCCCAGTGCGCTGGACAGCCCAGGCATCGTCCCAGAGTGTCCTCATGGAGCTGCCAACAACATCCCCGCCTCTGCAGCCCTGCGCTCTCCCCCAGCTAACACTAGTGCCCCATCCTATGCAGGCCCAACACTGCCGCACTGGCCGCAGGAGCCCCTGTTTGCGCACATCCCTCTGGACACCAGGAAATTCCTACAAAGGAGTGGTTCAGGTCTTTCTTTTTTATTTCTTTCATCTTACAGCAGAGTATTTCCTACTGACCATAATGTGCATCTGACCGCTACAGTGTCCATCTGCAAACCCCTGCACTATTGGGACCCTCCTGGGCAGCAGAGCTTGTGCCCACATGGAAGCAGCTGCCTGGGCCAGTGCCTTTCTCTATTCACTGCTTGCACACAGCAATAATTTTTCCCTGCCCCTGTGCAATGGCAATGCCTTGGATCAGTTTTCTGTGAAATCCCCCAGATTCTTAAGCTCTCCTGCCTCCAATCTACTCAGGGAAAATGGGCTCCTAACAGTAGTTGCTGTTGGTACTGGTGTTTGTTTCATTGTTTTCTCCTATGTGCAGATCTCAGGGTTGGGCTGAGGTCCCCTCTGGCAGGGGACGGCACAAAGGCCTTTTCTAACCTGCCTCCCTACACTTGGCCCGTGGTCTTCTTTTTGTCAAGCACGTCATGTTGCTACTGAAGCACCCTCCATGTCCTCCCCACTCCTGGATTCTGGTACTCTCAGTTCTGTACTCGGGGGCCTCCAGGCCCTGAACCCCCTATCTACAGCCCTGAGGAACAGGAGGAGCTCAGGCTGCAGTGTGGAGTATGGTGATGATGGCTTAGACAATTTTAAAAAAGAAATGGTTCAGTGTCTGCAAAACACTTAAATTAAAAGTCACGTGATACTTTTGTTGTGTCCTTTTGGAGGTCTTCTCTTATTAGTTTTATGTTTTATATAGTCCACAAAGAAATTCATGTTTGTGCCATTTTCATTTGCCTTCTCTCCACCTTTCCCTGTGGCCATAGAATCTGTCAATGAGGGCTGCATCTCAGTGGCTTTAAAAAAACGAAAGATATCCCAAAAAGTTTTCTGCAGAGATGCCCCTAATGTTGCCTTCTCATGGACGAGCTGCAGCCGCAATGTCTGTTGTGCAGATGTGGGGCAGATCAGTGCTGGCACACAGCTGTGCCCAGTAAGCAGCAGCACTTGGTCGTCACCAGTGCTGCCAAGTGGCCCTGCCCGCTGCCCTGGTGGCCCTGGTGGTTTGGTGATGTAGGGCCTGAGTGCGCTCGGGGGCCGGGCACAGCCCTGGGGGGTGGCCGTGCAGGGCTGCCCAGGGAAAGGGCCATGGGCACTGCTGGGGCAGACTGACACCCTCAGGCCAGGCCATGGGGGCTCCAGGCTACCTTGACCAGGTCTCTCAAGAACACACCCAGGCCAATTGATGAGCACAGCAAGAACAGAAACCCGTGCGCAGCCCCACAGTGGCAGTGGGCGGCTGGGGGCCACAGCATGGCTGGGGCTATGCCAAGGGCCTGGGGGGAGAATGGGGAAGGAGAGCAGCAGGCAGGGGCTGATCAATAACCCGTGCGCTGGAAAGCCAGGGGAGCGTCCCAGAGAGTCCTCATGGAGCTGCCAACAACATCCCCCCTATGAGCCCTGGCCTCTCCCCAGCTCACACAGGTGGCCCATATTGCAAGGGGCACAGAACGGCAGCAATGGCTTAGGAGCCCCTGTTTGCATTGACACAGAGCAGGGGGGGAGTAACAAATAAATGATGTTGGTGGGGGGAAAGGAAATGAGGGCGGGAGGGACAAATTGGACAGAAGAAACGGGGGACACACCCCCCCACAACGCCCACCCAAAACAAAAACCCCACAAAAAATAGAAACAAACACTCCCTGCACTGGGGCCAGCAAGGGCTGGGGACAGCACGTTAACTACGCGGTTAGCAATGTATCGGACCAATTATGCCTCAGTGTAACACCATCCCTACTTTCTCATAACTGCCCTTATCAGAATTTTCTCAGGGTTCCGTTAGGATTCATCAAGTTTGCTAGGGCATTTAAAAAAAAAAAAAAACTCTGTTGAAAAAAAGACCAAAGAAGCTGAGAAGCTGCATACCAAGATTGCAGCAAAAAATGAGAAAATAGAAGACTCTAGAAAACCAACACATTAACCCATCACAGATGCTGAGCAATGGACGCATGAGGATGAAAGAACAAGAAAAAAGAACCAATCAAGAAGTGTGATTTTAGTAGTTTCTAAAATCATATAAAAGTGTCTGTAATATAGACAATAAAAGTTTCCTGCCTAATCATAATTGAGTCAGTTATTCAGAAGTGCCTAGATAATCCACAATACCACTCAGCTTTGGTCCTGGTCTCTGCAGTCAGCCAGAAAGATTGTTGCCATCAGCTGGGAGTTTCCTGTGCCACTGCAGACGCTGTTGCTCAGAGCCAGGGCTGCCTGGTAGCCACCCCCAAAGTGCCCTGGGCTATTTCTCTTCTTCATCTTTGCTTTCTTTACTCTTCCTGCAACTGCTCCAAGGGTGGTTTCAGAGAATCACAGAATAAGCCAGAGTTGGAAAAGACCTTGGAGCATCACCAAGTCCAACCCTTACCTTAATACTCTCCTGTCTCCTGGAGCCTCCTCTTCTCCAGGATCAACAATCACAGCTCCCTCATCTACTTCTCACAGGACTTGTGCTCCAGACCCTCACCATCCTTGTTGTCCTTCCCTGGACACGCTCCAGTCCCTTCATGTCTCTCCCAAATTGGGGGGTCCCAGAACTGGACACAGCACTCGAGGTGCTGCCCAACCAGTGGCCAGCACAGGGGAAGAATCACTGCCCTGCTCCTGCTGGCCACACCATTCCTGATCCAGGCAAGGAGCCATGGCCTTCTTGCCACATTGGCACACTGTTGGCTCATGTCCATCCTGCTGTCCATCAGTCCCTGCAGGTCCCTTTCTTGCTGGCAGTGTCCAGCCACTCTGTCCCCAGCCTGTAGTGCTGCAGGGGTTGGTTGTGGCCAAAGTGCAGGACCCAGCACTTGGTCTGTTAAACTGACCTTGTTGGATTGGGGTCCTGGATCCAGCCTGTCCAGGGGCCTGTGGAGACCCCACTACCCTCCAGCAGATCCACACTCGCAGCTTACATGGTGTCAACACTCTTTCAAGGAGCCCCAGTTTGTCCCAGTGGTCTCCATGATTCATGAGGCCTCCCAGTGTCACAATGTTCCTTTGGTTCCATGGGACCCCTTGGTGTCACAAAGTCCCTTGGATCCTTGGTCCCCACAGTGTCACTGTCCTCGGATTTAGGGCAAATTTAGGAGAGAATCCCCAAAAAGGACTTCTCCCCAAAAGCAAACCCACAGGCCCCTTCCCCAATTGGTTCAGGAAGAATTCCTCGGAGAGAGGTGGAAAGAACCGTTTATTTGACAAGCACAGCACCCCCCAGCACACACAATGAACAATACCGGATGACACCACTCTTCCACTGCTCTGAGAAAGATGACAAATTCAGAAAAGTCTCTCCTGGGGGTTTGCTGTTGTCAGTCCCTCCGGTGCTGAGGCAGCTGCTGCAGCCACAAGGTGTAACCTCTCTCTCTCGGTGTTCTGAATCCCAGTCCGGAGCAGTCAGCAGGTCCAACGGGGTGGGGGGGGGGAGAACAGTCCAGAAAGGAATTGGACTGTTTAGCTAAGGTAACTAATGAGAAGGGGGGAAAGAAGCAAGAGCAAGCAAAGCAGAAGCGAAGCAGAAGCGAGAGAGCGAGAGCAAAAAGCAGGGCAAAAAGCAGAGAAGCCGCAACATGCACTGGTGCTATCTGTATGTCCCGCGAGTAGCTGATAGGAGGCCCAAAACAAAACTCTCACTCTGCCAGTCTTAAAGGCACAGAACATAATATCCAGCATAAATTACATACACACGAATGGGGATAACAGTCACCCTAGGACATTCCACCCTTATCCCCATATCGTCAAACAATTTCATTCTCACCCCACAATCAGATCTCCCTGAGGTACACATCGTGTTGTTCCATCTGTCTGCATCACCCACCATGTGATCCTGGTCCCTGAGCAAAGACAACCCCACGGATGGGTTTGTCCGTACTTGAGGCAGAATTGATCCACACTGTCCTCCCTAACAAACCTCTGACATGTACCACTGGGACGTTATCTCCATCTATTATATTCAGGGACTCAGACTGGGCAGGACCTGCTCGGTTAGTGGAACCTCGAGTGTTAACTAACCAGGTGGCCTTTGCTAAGTGCTGCTCCCAGTTTTTGAAGGATCCCCCACCCAAGACTTTCAACTGGGTTTTAGAAGTCCATTGTGCTCTCTACTCTCCCGCAGCTGGTGTCATGGTAGGGGATATGGTACACCCACTCAATGCCAGGTTGGCAGCCCAGGTGAGATTGCGGCTGTTGCTCTGTAATGAGTACCATGTCTGACTCAGTCCTCTCAGGCGCAACGCGGGCGAGGAAGCAAAAGCCCGGAGTAGGAACAACGTGAGGGAAAAAGTGGGGAAAGAGAACGAGAGAAGGAACACATGTGGAGAGCAGCGGTTACAGTGCCTCCACCGGACTCGGCTTTTCAAGGCTCAGGATGGTGTGTACGGGCTAGTGGCATGAGACACAGGGTAGGGTTTCCAAGCCATCCCGTGGTGGGCGTCTGCCATGGGAGGCACGTGGCTTCTGGCCTTGGCGTGTCTGGGGGCAGGGGCGATTGTAAGTCCAGTCTGCCAGGCCTCCCCATACTTGTACTTGGCACCACCGCCCACCATACCACGGGGCGTCACTCGCTGGGCCTTGTTTGATGGCAGCACAAGTGCATCCACAGTTGATGGATTAACCTGAGAAATACGGTCATGTGCTAAGATCCACCCCTCGCAGTCTCGTGCCCACTTATAGCGTGGCATTTCTCTGCCCTGGTGATCGGATGGCATCATGGGCGCCCCATCGAGCTGAGGAATAACCTCCACCCTTAGGTTGCCAATCTAGGGCTCTATCTTGGACACCCCTAGCTTTGCAGCTCGGTCTACCTTGCTCGTTGTGTTGGTGACTCGTCATTGGCTCTACTCTGGGGAGGGACATGGGCATTCTCCAGGCGGACCTTGACAGGTAGGACTTCCCTACCTGAGCGCGATTGGCTTTCCACTCATCAGCAGCCCAAATTGGTTTTCCCCTACGCTGCCCAATTTGGGCTCCTCTCTCTACCTCTCCAGCCCGCCCCACAGAGCCCCCATTAGCTAACAATCCATGAATCAGTGGTAAAGGTAGATAGCGCTTTGGCCATTTCCTCTAGCCGCAATGTCCAGGGGCAGGCGAACAGCTTTGAGTTCAGCGAGTGGCTTGATCCTTACGCTTCGCCTTCGGTTAGCTTGAGCGACCTGTTTGTTCAAGTGGGGCTCATACAAGCCTGCTTTCCACTTCCGCTTTCATCCCTTTACAATGCCGGAAGGAACATCGTGAAAAGAGCGTAGCGTCGGGTGTCCTCTGGTGCAGTCTGGTTATATGGAGGGGCCTCTTCAGCACGGGTCATGGTTCTGGTTTTATCTGTGACACCGAAAATTCTCAACCTTCAGGCCAAGGTTTGTAATCACCTTAAAATTCCAGGGCGATTTTCCGTTTACTCTTCTACGGGCGCGCTGAGTTCCGAGTTGATAAGGGCAAACACTGCTCCATGTAGTGTCAGTGGCATATGAGTGGAAGGAACCTTGCCCTTTGAACATCCACCCCACGCACCGGCAGTAGGGGGTGCCAGGAGGAGTTTGTTTGCTTCTTGCCAATCAACTATGAGGCAGCTTGGACTCATTCATAGGCAGCCAAGATTTCTTTCTCCGTTGGAGTCTATTGGCTCAGAGCCTCTGTAGCTTCGACCCAAAATCCTAGTGGGCCGAACCCCCGGTATCACCAGGCACCTTCTGCCAAAGGGCTCAGGACAAGCTATGGTCCCGGTGCAGAGTAGAGCCTGTTCTTCACATCTGCGTCCTGTCCTGACTGACCAAGGGCTCTGCATGAGCAATCTCCTGCTTGATTCTGGGCAAGGCTTGTTGTTGCTCTGGCGGCCCCAGGTGGAAGAAATTGTTTCTTCTTGCGGGTGACCAGGTAAAGAGGGTCCGATCTGACTGTACTCAGGAATGTGCATCTCCAAAAGCATGGCACCTAGGGGAAAGCTTGCTTTCCTCTATGTGGTCGGTGGGTACATAGCTGTGATTTTTAATGAATCTGTCGGGATCTGACGTCGTTCCACTTCCTGCCACTTCACTCCTGGAACATGAATCTCACGAACAGGTCCTTTACGTTTGCTCTTTTTATGGCGAAACCAGCTCCCGGAGGATTGGATTGATTTCTTCCCTTTCTCAAACACTTCTGTGGCTGTGTTCCCCCCACACAATGGGATGTCATCAATCTACTGGAGGTGGTTCTGGAGCCTCACCCTTTCAGTTGCAGTCTGGATCATCCAGGCAGAGGGGTGGGACTGTGCTTCCACCTCTGGGGCAGTCGGTTCAGGTATACTTGCACTCCCCTCAAGGTGAAAGCAAATGAGGCCGCATTTGCTGCCAGAGGAATGGAGAGAAAAATGCATGCAATGCAATGGTGGTTGTACCACTTTGCTGCCGTGGATTCCAGCTGTAACTGGAGTTCCAGCATGTCTGCACAGCAACGCTCAAGTGGTGGAGTCCCTTCATTCAATTGCCACGGTATAGTCACCGATCTCCATTCCACTCAGATTACGCACAGGTCAGATGGGGCTGTTGAAAGGTGAGGGGTATGCTGACAACCCCTTGGCTCCCAGCTCTCGAATCATCTGATGCATGGGGGATCACAGATCTCCGAGAGTGGGTTCTGTACTGCCGTCGATGCCTGTGGACGTGGCAATTTGCAACCTCCGTGTTTCTTTCCCTAAGAAGTACTACTGCAGATGGATTCAGACAGTCAGGCAAAGTATTCCAATTGTGGATGACCTCAGTCACTAACAGCGTGCTTATCCCAATGCCCAACCTGAGTCCTTTGGGGTCCTTGTGGAACTACACTTCGACAGGTAATCTATGCTCCAAAAACATGGGGCCTCCGGGCCAGTCAACCAATAGGGTGTTTTCCCACTCATTTCCCACGTCGCTCCACATCCGCTTCCACCAAAGTGGAAATCAGGGGATCCCCCTTGTCACACGCAATAGACACGGACTCCCGTCCCCCAAATGTTTTTCTCGGCTGGATTAATGTGCACTTGCCCCAGTTTGCAACCAAAGCTTTGTATTTTGTGGTTCAGATGTGCAAGGCCAACGAATCCACACGTCCAAAAACACGGTGTTCCCTAGCCTCTACCGGCTAGAGGGACGGGGCCCTCTAAGCCTGGTTCATCCTTCTTTCACTGGGCATATGTCTTGGGAGTTCCTTCAAGGGGATCAGACATATCATCATTCATATCTGCAGTTCGGCTACGGCAAAGGGAGCTGCTTCACTCTTGGGAATTCCCTCTTGAGTCCTGCCTTCCTTCAATCACACAGTGTGCCAGAGCAGAGCAGCAGTAGATGTTCCCACCCATTCCTTCATGTCTCTCCATATCACGCAGGAAGAACCACCGATCAGCTCGGGGGGTGTACCTTCTCTCTCCTCTGGGAAATTGTCTGTATTGGGATAGGACCTCTGATCGTGACTGCTGAGATTTGGAGCAGATCTTGCCCTAATTCCTCTCTGAGCTTCTTGTGATTTCCTCTATCTTGTCCTCCAAACTTCTGCAGACGTTGTTTCCACGGCTCGCGATCCTGGATGTGTTGGGCCTATTGCACAGCGTCTGCAGATGTCGGAGCTTCTTCGACATATCCAGCCCACGGTATCAGCCCTCATCCGATTCATTATGGCAAGCAGTAGCTATTCATGTGGCCGAGTCGTACAAGTTTCGCCAAATTACAGATGTGCATATACCAAGTTGGGTCCTAGTTGTACATCATCTGAGAAGAAATCTTTGCAATGCCATTTCCCTCAGGCGTTGGATCCCTTGTCTCTATGGTTTTCCACTGCGTCGCTGCATATAAAGATCATCTGCACACAGGTATCTTTGGGCAAACTGTCAAGACCAGTGCCAGAGGCTGTGAGGATTAACCCATCTCATCATTCCTTGGGAGATAACAGGATCATGTGACAGGATCCCAAATGCTGGTTCAGTGCCATCCCAGGATGTGGCTCGCCTGCAGCATCCCAGAGACGTGACTAACCAACTAATATGGCTTCATCGGGTCGCCGGGTTGTAGTCATCCTTCCTTAGGCCACGGACGGTCCTTCAGGGAAAAGGACTCCAGATTGGCTTCTATCTTGCACCTGCTGATTTGACTTCTGATTTACATCAGGAGGCGTTGAGGGTCCTTCTCCTGCATTCATCCTCTCTCATCAATGGTCGATGTCTTGCCTGTGCATTTCCACTTCTAGGGCGTAAGAAGCCATTGGTTTAAGCGGCTGGCTTAGGCTCACTATCTGCTTGGCGGTTTTGTTCTCCCCTGCCCCCGCTGCCTCTGTCTGCTGCCCGACCGTATCTAGCAATGTGCGATGATTAAAGCATATGCCACAGGCCCAGCTCACTGCAATGATCTTTTCTCTTAGGGTCATCCTGGTACTTCTCTTTCAGATATTTCCCCACTCAGCTGGGTTCTTGAAATTGTCCATGGGGAAAGTCCCAGGGACTATCGGTGTCAGAAGGAATTCCTTCAGGATTTGGCCCATATGCTTCCCCCTTCCCACACCACTCAGGATTTTCCCACACCTGGGTCTTACTCCTGAGGTCAGGGATCTCATAGCACGTATTAGAAATCTCACCCTCATTCTAGAGATGCAGCAGACTATATAGAGCACGCTTACCAGCTTGATTACCAGAATCTGATGGTCTCTTTAACATTCAGGGGAAACTGAACATTCTCAACAGTGATGCAACAGATTCAGAGGAGACGGGAAAGCAAAGGCTGAAAATCCCAACCTGATCCTCCTCTAAACAAATCTGGATGCATCCTAAACCACGGAACCCATTCACACTGGAGCAGACCCCAGCAGTTTATAAACTTCTTCCAAGCTATTACCACCACGCCCAGCAGTGATAGCTACTCTGGTCACTGCCCCTGGTGCTGTGTAAAAGCTACATATTAGGGAAATACAAGAGATATTTCTGATAAGAAAACAAACCATGGGACCATAGAGGTATTAAGATCTCACAAAAAACCTTAGGGACCAGAAAGACATGCAAGCCTCACCCCAATAGACATTATGAATTCCACAAACGCATGTATATAAATGTTTTATATGAACAGAATAATGGTAACCAAAATGCACTCAAAACTAGGATCTTCCACTCTCTCTCGAGCCCAAGGTTGGGGCAAAACTTTGTTGGTTTAGGGCAAAAGTCGGGAGAGAATCACAAACAGGACTTCTCCAAAAAAAAGCAAACCCCACTGGCCCCCTCCCCCAAACGGTTCGGGAAGAATTCATCGGAGAGAGGTGGAAAAGAACCGTTTATTGACAAGCTAACAGCACCCCCCAGCACACATCAATGAACCCTACCGGATGGACACCAACCACTCTTCCAATGCTCTGAGAAAGATGACAAATGCAGAAAAGTCCTCTCTGGGGGTCGGCTGGTATTCAGCTCCCTCCGGCGTGGGGCAGCTGCTGGCAGCCGAAACCAGGTTGTCACGGGACATCTCTCGGTGGTCCTGACATCCCAGTACCGGCGAGCAGTCAGCAGGCCAACGGGGCGGGGGGTGGGGGGACACCGTCCAGACTAGCGACTTGTGGCGGTTGAGCTTAAGTCACATAATTGAGGAAGGGTGGGCGCCACGCCAGAGAACGCCCAGCAGGAAGCCGAAGCGAAGAGCAGAAGTGCACGAGCGAGACAGGCAAAAAAGCGGGGGCAAAAGCCCACAAAAAGCAGCAGCATGCACTGGTGTAGTTGCGTTGGATGGTCATCGCGGAGGGGCTGATACGAGCGGCCCAAAACAAAAAAACTGCTCACTCTGCCAGTCTTCAAGGCACCACAGGAACATCAGATATCCAGCATTAAAAGTCACATTACACCAACGGGATGGGGATAACAGTCACCCCTAGGGACACCACAGGAAACACCAGTGGTTCAGCTGTGGGCTATACACGAGAAGTCCAGCCAAAGGCCACTCCCATCATACCTCCCAGCTAGAATTCTCTCAACATCTTCTCAATCTCAGCAACTTCAGGGAGGAAATCAGCATTTTGCAAGGTTTCCATCTCCTCCACAGAAGGGGTTAAAAGTTCCCAGGCTATGCCGGTTTGTTCATGGGACTACCCATTGCCGGGCTGCCCTGTCGGGCACCCCCCCTTCTCCTTTCAACGCCGGGCACACGCTTATCACAGGCCCGGGCTCTGTCTCCCGCTCCCTACTCTCCGGGGGGTGAATGGGGGATGGCTGCCCAAAGCCCTGGCAATGTTCACCTCCACCCTGGGGCCCAGGCCTGTGGCCTACCTCCTTTCCGGCCGCATGGAGCTCCCCTTCCCACCGCTGCCCAGCTCGGAGCTGGAGTTCCAAACCGGAAAACTTCTCAAAAGGGAAATTCCCCTGGGAGTTCACAGCCTTTTAACCCCCTGTGTTCTCGAGGGGGCGTTTTATCCATTTGCCATCAGGGCGACAAACCAGGTGCCAGTATTAAAATCTGAACACCGATTGGCTTGACCACCTCACCATCACAAAAAACTTCAATTCCTCTCAAACCACGACAATGCAATTAAAAAGAGACAAGATTAGCCAGACCATGGTGATCCTAAGCACTGTCTCTTGACATGATG
>NW_026108279.1:0-12474 GCF_022539315.1 Serinus canaria | reverse complement strand
GGGTTTTGGGTCAAAATGAGATGGTTTGAGTCATGCCAAGAACATTTTGTGTCAAGCCAAGACGTGGTTGGGTCAAGCCAAGACCTCGTTGGCTCAAGTCAAGACCTCATTGGCCCATCCAAGACCTCGTTGGGTCAAACCAAGACTTTGGGTCAAGCCAAGACCTCACTTTGGGTCAAGCCAAGACCTTCAGCTCGTCCAAGACCTCGTTGGGTCACACCAAGACCTCGTTGGGTCAAGCCAAGACTTTGGGTCAATCCAAGAGCTCATTGGATCAAACCAAGCCCTCCTTGAATCCCCCCAAGCCATTGAGTCAAACCAAGACCTCGTTGGGTCAAGCCAAGACTTTGGGTCAAGCCAAGACCTCGTTGGATCAATTCAAGACTTTGGGTCAAGCCAAGACCTCATTGGATCAAACCAAGCCCTCCTTGAATCCCTCCAGACCATTGAGTCAAACCAAGACCTCGTTGGGTCAAGACTTTGGGTCAAGCCAAGACTTTGTTGGGTCAAGCCAAGACCTCGTTGGGTCAAGCCAAGACCTCGTTGGGTCAAGCCAAGACCTCCTTGGGTCAAGCCAAGACCTTCTTGGGTCAAGCCAAGACCTTGTTGGGTCAAGCCAAGACTTTCGGCTCATCCAAGACCTCGTTGGATCAAACCAAGCCCTCCTTGAATCCCCGCAAGTTGTTGAGTCACACCAAGACCTCGTTGGGTCAAGCCAAGACCTCGTTGGGTCAAGCCAAGACTTTGGGTCAAGCCAAGACCTCACTTGGTCAAACCAAGACCTTCAGCTCATCCAAGACCTCGTTGGGTCACACCAAGACCTCGTTGGGTCAAGCCAAGACTTTGGGTCAATCCAAGAGCTCATTGGATCAAACCAAGCCCTCCTTGAATCCCCCCAAGCCATTGAGTCAAACCAAGACCTCGTTGGGTCAAGCCAAGACTTTGGGTCAAGCCAAGACCTCGTAGGGTCAAGCCAAGACCTTGGGTCAAGCCAAGACCTTCGGCTCATCCAAGCCCTCCTTGAATCCCCCCAGACCATTGAGTCACACCAAGACCTCGTTGGGTCACCCCAAGACCTTTGACGACCCCCACCCACCCAGAGGGTCCCAGCCCCCCCAGCCCTGGCACGGGGGGCGCTGTGGGGTGCCCCACTCACGTGCACGAGGAACAGCATCATCTCGGCCTCGGCCAGGCGCCGCCCGATGCACTGGCGCGCGCCGAAGCCGAAGGCCAAGGCCTTGAAGGTGGTGTCGTCCTTGCCCAGCCAGCGGCGCGGGTCGTAGCGCTCGGGCTGCGGGAAGACGTCGGGGCAGCGCCCCATGGCGTAGAGCGCCACCTGGCACAGGGTCTGCGGGGGCACCGAGGGGTCAGGGGTGGGCGTGGGTTCAGGGGTGGGTGTGGGGTGAGCGGGTGGGTGTGGGGTGAGGGGTGGGTGTGTGGGGTCAGGGGGCGTGGGGTCAGGGTGGGCTTTGGGTCAGGGGTGGGGTGGGGGTCAGGGGTGGGTGTGGGGTGAGGTGGGTGGGGCGGGTGGGCGTGGGGTCAGGGGTGGTGTGGGTCGGGGTGGGGTGGGGTCAGGGGTGGGTGTGGGGTGGGGGTGGGCTTTGGGTCAGGGGTTGGGTGTGGGGTGAGGGGTGGGTGTGGGTCAGGGGTGGGGTGTGGGGGTGAGGGGGTGGGGGTCGGGGGGGTGAGGGGGGGCGTGGGGGTCGGGGTGGGTGTGGGGTGAGGGGTGGGGCGGTGGGTGGAGGGGGGGGTGTGGGGTGAGGGGTGGGGTGTGGGTGAGGGGTGGGCGTGGGGGTTCAGGGGTGGGTGTGGGGTGAGGGGTGGGTGTGGGGTGAGGGCTGGTGTGGGGGTCAGGGGTGGGTGTGGGGTCAGGGGGGGTGTGGGGTGAGGGGTGGGTGTGGGGTAAGGGGGTGGGTGTGGGGTCAGGGGGGGGTGTGGGGTGAGGGGGGGGTGTGGGGGTCAGGGGTGGCGTGGGGGTCAGGGGTGGGTGTGGGATCAGGGCTGGGTGTGGGGTCAGGGTTGGCGTGGGGTCAGGGTGTGGGTGTGGGATCAGGGCTGGTGTGGGGTCAGGGGGGGTGTGGGGTCAGGGGTGGGTGTGGGGTGAGGGGTGGCGATGGGGTGAGGGGGGGGTGTGGGTCAGGGGGGGGCGTGGGGTGGGGAGTGGGTGTGGGTGTGTGAGGGTGGGCGTTGGGGTCAGGGGTGGGTGTGGGGTGAGGGGTGGGTGTGGGGTCAGGGGTGGGTGTGGGGTGGGGGAGGGTGGGGTGGGGTGGGGTGAGGGGTGGTGGGGTGGGTCAGGGTGGGTGTGGGGTGAGGGGTGGGGGTTGGGTCAGGGGTGGGTGTGGGGTCAGGTCAGGCTTGGGGTCAGGGATGGGCTTGGGGTCAGGCCAGGCTTGGGGTCAGGACCGGGCTTGGGGTCAGGGCTGGGTGTGGGGTCAGGGCTGGGCTTGGGGTGAGGGGTGGGCTTTGGGTCAAGGTTGACTTTGGGTCAAACCAAGGCTTTGGGTCAAACCAAGGCTTGGGGTCAGGGCTGGGTGTGGGGTCAGGGCTGGGCTTGGGGTCAAGGCAGGAACTTTTGGGTTGAACTAAGGCTTTGGGATTAGGCCAGGCTTGGGTCAAGGTTGGGTTTGGGGTCAGGTCAGGCTTGGGGTCAAGGCTGGGCTTGGGGTCAAGGCTGGGCTTGGCGTCAGGGCTGGGTCAACTCAAGACTTTGGGGTCAACTCAAGACTTTGGGTCAAGGGAGGGCTTTGGGTCAACTCAAGACTTTGGGTCAGGCCAAGGCTTGGGGTCAAACCAAGACATTGGGTCAAGGCAAGACCTCACTGGCCAAATAAAGACCTTGTTGGGTCAAGCCAAAACATGGTCGGTCCAAGCCAAGACTTTGGGTCAAGCCAAGACCTTGTTGGGTCAATCCAAGACATGATTGGACCAAGCCAAGGCTTTGGGTCAAGTCAAGACTTTGGGTCAAGCCAAGACTTTGGATCGAACCAAGGCTTTGGGTCAAGTCAAGACTTTGGATCGAACCAAGGCTTTGGGTCAAGCCAAGGCCTTGTTGGGTCAGTCTAGGACTTTGTTGGGTCAAGTCAAGACTTTGGGTTGAGCCAAGCCCTCACTGGGTCAAGTCAAGCCATGGTTGAGTCAACTCAAGACCTTGTTGGGTCAATCCAAGACTTTGGGTCAACCCAAGCCATGGTTGGGTCAAGCCAAGACCTTGTTCAGTCAAGCCAAGACTTTGGGTCAACCCAAGCCATGGTTGGGTCAAGCCAAGACCTTGTTGTGTCAATCCAAGACCTTGTTGGGTCAACCCAAGCCATGGTTGGGTCAAGCCAAGACCTCGTTCAGTCAAGCCAGGACTTTGGTCAACCCAAGCCATGGTTGGGTCAAGCCAAGACCTTGTTGGGTCAAGCCAGGACCTCGTTGGGTCAACCCAAGCCATGGTTGGGTCAAGCCAAGACTTTGGGTCATCCCCAAGACCCCCAAGACCTCCAGGGCCCCCCAGGCCCCCCCTAGACCCCCCGGGCCCCCCGGTGCCGCGCTCACCCCCGCCGGCACGCGGTAGTTGTGGAGCACCACGTCGGTGGCCGGGTAGCGCTGCACGGTGATGCCCACGGGGTACAGCCTGGGGAGGGGGCACGGGGGCTGAGCCGACCAGTACGGACCAGTACGGACCAGTACGGACCGGTATGGACCAGTATGGACCGGTATGGACCAGTACGGACCAGTACGGACCAGTATGGACCGGTATGGATCAGTATGGACCGGTACGGACCAGTACGGACCAGTACGGACCAGTATGGACCAGTATGGACCAGTACGGACCGGTACGGACCAGTATGGACCAGTATGGACCAGTATGGACCAGTATGGACCGGTATGGACCAGTATAGACCAGTATGGACCGGTATGGACCAGTACGGACCAGTACGGACCAGTATGGACCGGTATGGACCAGTATGGACCGGTACGGACCAGTATGGACCGGTATGGATCAGTATGGCCAGTAAGGACCAGTACAGACCAGTACGGACCAGTACGGACCAGTATGGACTGGTATGGACCAATATGGACCAGTATAGCCACTACGGACTGGTACGGACCCAGTATGGACCAGTATGGACCAGTACGGACCGGTATGGACCAGTACAGACCAGTATGGACCGGTATGGACCAGTATGGACCGGTACGGACCAGTATGGACCGGTATGGACCAGTACGGACCAGTACGGACTGGTACGGCCAGTATGGACCAGTATGGACCGGCATGGACCAGTATGGCCAGTAAGACCTGTGGACCAGTATGGACCGGTATGGATCAGTACGGACCAGTACGGACTGGTACGGCCAGTATGGACCAGTATGGCCAATATGGACCAGTATGGACCAGTACGGACCAGTATGACCAGTACGGAACAGTACAGACCAGTATGGACCAGTACGGACTGGTATGGCCAGTATGGACCAGTACGGACTGGTACGGACTGGTATGGCCAGTATGGACAGTATGGCCAATATGGACCGGTACGGACCAGTACAGACCAGTATGGCCAGTACGGACCGGTACGGACCAGTAAGGATCAGTATGGACTGGTATGGCCAGTACAGACCAGTATGGACCAGTACAAATCCAATACAGACCAGTATGGACTAGTAAGGACCAGTATGGACTGGTATGGCCAGTATGGACCAGTACAGACCAGTATGGACTGGTACAGACCAGTATGGACCGGTATGGCCAGTATGGACCAGTACAGACCAGTATGGACTGGTACAGACCAGTATGGTGGCTCCACCCCCCTAGTGCCCCCAGCCCCGCTGGGACACCCCAGTTGCCCCAGTTCCCCAGTACTCAGCCCCCATTTCCCCTCCCAGTTCCCCCAGTTCCTCCCACACTCAGCCTTTGGTGCCCCCCCAGTTCCCCCAGTACTCAGCCCCCAGGGCCCCCCAGTTCCCCCAGTTCTCAGCCCCTCGGTTCCCCCAGTCCCCCCAGTATCTCCCAGTGCCCCCAGTACTCAGGCCCCAGTCCCCCAGACCCCAACCCTCCAGTATCTCCCAGTATCCCCCAGTGCCCTCACTTCCCAGCCCCCCAGTCCCCCCAGTATCTCCCAGCCCCCCCAGTCTGCCCATCCCCCCCAGTCCCCCCAATCCCCCACTATCTCCCAGTATCCCCCAGTCCCCCCCAGTCCCCCAGTATCCCCCAGTCTCCCCAGTCCCCCCAGTTCAAACCCCCAGTCCCTCCCAGTCCCCCCAGTTCCCAACCCCCCAGTATCTCCCAGTATCCCACAGTTTTTTCCCCCCCACCTAGTCCCACCCACGCCCCCCCAATCCCTCCAGTATCCCCCAGTTCCCAGTCCCCCAGTCCCCCCATCCCCCCCAGTTCCCAACCCCCCAGTCCCCCAGACTCCCCAGACCCCCCAGTATCCCCCAGTTCCCAGCCCCCCCAGTCCCCCCAGTGCCCCCAGTCCCCCCCGTCCCCCCAGTATCTCCCAGTCCCCCCCAGGTTCCAGCCCCCCCAGTCCCCCCAGTTTGCCCCACAGTTCCATACCCCCCCCAGTCCCCCCAGCCCCCCCAGTCCCCCCCAGTGCCCCAGCGCCCCTCACCCACCTCAGGGTCTCTTTGATGGCCGCTTTCAGCAGCGGGAGCGCCCCCAGGAGCTCGGGCAGGGGTCGCGACCCCCCCGAGCCCCCCCCGGGGCCGCCCCCTCCCCCCCCGGGGACCCCCCCGGCCGCCCGCAGCTCCTCCCGCAGCGCCCGCTGCACCCCCGGGTTCCGGCCCAGCTCGAACAGCGTGAACAGCAGCGGGATCGCCGTCTGGGGAGGGGGCGCGGCTGAGACCCCCCCCCCCGGGACCCCTCCGAGACCCCCCCGAGACCGCCCCAAGACCCCCCAAAACCCCCAGGCCTCAGAAACCCCCGAGACCCCCCCCAAAACATCCCCACCGTGAGCAGCAGCGGGATCGCCGTCTGGGGGGGGGCGCGGCTGAGACCCCCCCCCCCCGGGACCCCCCGAAACCCTCCCGGGACCCCCACACCCTCCCAGGACCCCCATTCCCAAAATTTTCATAAACACCCCGAGACCCCCCCCAAACCATCCATTCCCAACCGTGAACACAGCGGGATCGCGTCTGGGAGGGGGCACAGCTGAGACCCCCCCCACCCGGGACCCCCCGAAACCCCCCCGGGACCGCCCACAACCCCCCAAACCCCCAGGCTCAGAAACCCCCGAGACCCCCCCCAAACATCCCCAACCGTGAACAACAGCGGATCGCCGTCTGGGGAGGGGGCCGGCTGAGACCCCCCACCCCCGGGACCCCCGAACAACCCCCGAGACACCCCCGGGACCGCCCAAAACCCCCCAGGCTCAGAAACCCCCGAGACCCCCCCCAAAACATCCCCACCGTGAGCAGCAGCGGGATCGCCGTCTGGGGGGGGGCACGGCTGAGACCCCCCCCACCCGGGACCCCCTCGGGACCCCCCAAGACCCCCCGAGACCCCCCCAAACTCCCCCCAGTTCTATCACCGTGAGCAGCAGCGGGATCGCGGTCTGGGGAGGGGGCACAGCTGAGACCCCCACCTGAGACCCCCCCCGAAACCCCCCCCGGGACCCCCCCACAGAACCCCCCCAGGAACCCCCTCTCCAAAATCCCCCCGAGACCCCCCCCAAACCTCCCCATTTCCATCACCGTCTGGGGGGGGGACACAGCTGAGACCCCCACCCGGGACCCCCTCGGGACGCCCCCAAGACCCCCCGAGACCCCCCCCAAATCCATCCCCGGCAGCAGGATCGCACTGGGGGTAGGGGGGCACAGCTGAGACCCCCCCCCAAATGACCCTTACAATGACCCCGCCCCCCGGATCTCCGAAGCCCCCCCACAAACCCTTCAGGACCCCCATATTGCACCCCCCCCCCCGTCGGGTCCCCCACAATTACCCCTGTGCCCCCCCCCAAAAAAAAAACCCCTCTGGACGCCCCCCCTACCCCAAAATCCCCCCCGCGATGCCCCCCCGTGCCCTCCCCAAATTTCCCTTCCCAGATGCACCCCCCCAAACCCTCTCGGGGTGTCCCCCCCCACCCACCAAATCCCCCCCCAAAACCCTTCTGGGTGCCCCCCCACCCAAAAATCTCCCTAAAAATCCCCCCGTTGCCCCCCCCAAAACCTCTCTGGATTCTCCCCCCACCCCAAATCCCTCCCAAACCCCCTCTAAGCACCCCTCTGGTTGCCCCCCAGTGCGCCCCCCCAAACTCCCCCCGGTATCGGTGTCCCCCCCGTTTTGCCCCCCCCATGTCTCACGATGCCCCCCCCAAAACCCCCCGGTGCCCCCCCGGGCCCCCCCCGGTATCGGTGCCCCCTTTAGTGCCCCCCGGGGGTTCTCACGGTGTCCACGCCCCCCCAAATCCCCCCAATATCCCCAAACCCCCTCTGGATGCCCCCCGGTGCCCCCCCGTGTCTCCCGGTGCCCCCCCAAACCCCCCCCGTTGCCCCCCCGGTGTCTCACGATGCCCCCCACAAACACTCCCCGGGAACTCCCCCCACCCCAAAATCCCCCCCAAAATCCCCCAAATCTCCCCCAACCCCCTCTAAGACCTCTCTGGGTGCCCCCCGGTGCCCCCCCCCAAACTCCCACCGGTGCCGGTGCCCCCCCGGGGGTCTCACGGTGTCCACGCCCCCCCCCCAAATCCCCCCAAATCTCCCCAAACCCCCTTCAAACCCCCTCTAGGTGCCCCCCCGGTTCTCCCCCCGTGTCTCACGATGCCCCCCAAACCCCCCCAAAGCTCCCCGGTCCCGGTGCCCCCCCCGGGGGTCTCACGGTGTCCACGCCGCCCGCGGTGAACTCGGTGACGTTGGCCTTGATGGAGGGCAGGGAGAGCTGCCCCCCGGGACCCCCGAGACCCCCCCCATCCCCAAACCCCCCAGAGTCCCTCCCTCCGGTCCCGGTGCCCCCCCCGGGGGTCTCACGGTGTCCACGCCGCCCGCGGTGAACTCGGTGACGTTGGCCTTGATGGAGGGCAGGGGGAGCTGCCCCTGCAGCAGCAGCTCCGCCAGGACCCCCCCCCCGGGGACCCCCCCCCGGCAGAACTCCCGGTACAGCCGCTGGATGCTCTCGTCAGCTAACGGGGGGGGGGGGGGGGCACGGTGAGGGGGAGGGGGCACAGGGACCCCCACCCTAAACCCACCCCCGAACCTTCGGGGTGTCCCAATTTAGGGGGGGGGCACGGTAAGGGGGGAGGGGGCACCGGGACCCCCACCCTGAACCCACCCCCGAATCCTCGAGGTGTCCCAATTTTGGGGTGGGGGCACCGGGACCCCAGGGTTTGGGGGGGCACCAGGACCCCTACCCTGAACCCACCCCCGAACCCTCGGGGAGTCCCAATTCTGGGGAGGGGGCATCGGGACCCCCACCCTGAGCCCACCCCCGAACCCTCGGGGTGTCCCAGTCCTGGGGGGGGGCACGGAAACGGGGGAGGGGGCACCGGGACCCCCACCCTGAACCCACCCCCGAACCTTGGGATGTCCAATTTGGGGGGGGGGGGGGGGCACCAGGACCCCTACCCTGAACCCACCCCCGAACCCTCGGGGTGTCCCAATTCTGGGGAGGGGGCATCGGGACCCCCACCCTGAACCCACCCCCGAACCCTTGGGATGTCTCAATTTTGGGGGGGGGGAGGCACCGGGACCCCCACCCTGAGCCCACCCCAACCTTTGGGGTCCCCCAATTCGGGGGGGGGGGCCCAGACCCTCCCCCCAATAGGTGCTGAGGTGGGGGGAGGGTCTGTGGGTACCCCTGAGCACCCCCCGCCCCCACGGGTGGGGGGTCCCAAAGTTGGAGGGGGGAGGGGTCGCAAAGGGGGGAATTCCCACGGGGGAGGGGTCTCATTTGGGGGGGGTCCTGCAGGGGGGGGTTCTCATTTGGGGGGGGGGTCCTGCAGGGTGGGGGTCTCTGGGGGGGGGGGGTCCCAGGGGTTGGGGGTCTCATTGGTCCCAGGGGGGGTGGGTCCTCATTTGGGGGGTGGTCCCAGGGGTTGGGGGGTCCTCATTTGGGGGGGGTCCTGCAGGGTTGGGGGGTCTCATGGAGGGGGAGGGGTGGTCCCAGGGGTTGGGGGTCTCATTTGGGGGGGGTCCTGCAGGGTGGGGGTCTCATGGACCTGGGTGGGGGGGTCCCACTGGGGGTGGGGGAGGGGTTTCTCACTGGAGGGTTCTATAAGGTGGGGGTGGTCCCAGGAGGGGCGGGGGTCTCTGGGGGGGGGGTCCCACGGGGGTGGGAGTCCCATGGCGGGGGGGGGGGTCCTATGGGGTGGGGGGGGGGGTCCCACAGGGGTGGGGGTCCCTGAGGGGGGGTCCCGGTGCCAGCCCCCCCCTCACCGTGCCGGAAGATGGTGTCCCATTGGGGGGGGTCCCACGGGGGTGGGGGTCCCATGGGGGGGGGGGTGGGGGTCCCTGAGGGGGGGGGGGGTCTCTGTTCCCCACCCCCCCTCACCGTGCCGGGAGATGGCGTCCCATGGGGGGGTTCTACAGGGGTTCCCACAGATCGGGGGTCCCTGGGGGGCTCCCTGAGGGGGTCTCACGGGGGTGGGGGTTCCATGGGGGGGTGGGGGTCCCTGAGGGGGGGGGTCCCGGTGCCAGCCCCCCCCTCACCGTGCCGGAAGATGGTGTCCCAGGCGCGCAGGTGGCGCTGCCAGAGCGGGGGGTGCAGGCGCAGCAGCGGGGGGGGCAGGAAGAGCAGGGGCAGCGTGGTGCTCAGCATCTCCTCCAGCGCCCCCAAAAACTCCTGCGCCCCCCCCGCCGCTGAGCCCCCCCCCAGCAGCCCCAGGCGCTCCCCGTACAGGGCGTAGCTGCTGGCTGGGGGGGGGGAAAGGGGGGGAAAATCAGCACCCCCGAATTTGGGGAGGGGGCGATGTCAGACACCCCCATTTCCCACCCGTTGTCAGTCCCTGGGGTGTCCCCCCCCCCCCGCTATGGGGGTCTTGGGGGTCCCAACCCCCCGAATTTGGGGTGGGGGTCCCCTGTTATGGACCTTCCCCACATCCTGGGGGTCCCAATGTCACCCCCCATCCTCTGAGGGTCTTGGGGGTCCCAAACCCCCCCAATCTCCAGGGTGTGCCCCCCCCCAGCACCCCCGAATTTGGGGAGGGGGCGATGTCAGACACCCCCATTTCCCACCCCATTGTCAGTTCCTGGGGTGTCTCCCCCACTCCAGGGGGGTCATGGGGGGGTCCCAATGTCCCCAACCCCCCTGAGAGTCCCATTGCCCACCAAACCGGGGGTCCCAATGTCCCCTCCCCATCCCCCTGGGGGTCCCACCGCCCCCCAAACCCGGGGGTCCCAATGTCCTCTCCCATCATCCTGGGGGTCCCAATGTCCCCTCCCAATCCCCTGGGGGTCCCAACGCTCCCCCAAACCGGGGGTCCCAATGTCCCCTCCCAATCCCCTGAGGGTCCCACCGCCCCCAAACCGGGGGTCCCAATGTCCCCTCCCACCATCCTGGGGGTCCCACTGCCCCCCAAACCGGTGGTCCCACGCCCCCCACCCCCTCCCCAGTTTCTCGGGGGTCTCTCACCCTCGAGGGTGAAGCGGAAGAGCAGCGGGTGGGGGTCGATGGTCAGAGCCCCCCCGGGGGTCCCGCGCACGCGGCCCCGCAGGGTCTCGGCGAAGTCCCGCGCCACCGAGTCCAGCAGCGGCAGGAACCGGCGGGCACCGGCCGGGGACAGCACGGCCCGGTTCAGGGCCAGCCGGTCCGAGCGCCACGCGGGGCCGTTCCTGGGGACAGTGGGGACATTGGGGACATTGGGGACACTGGGGACATTGGGGACAGTGGGGGCAGCGGGGACATTAGGGACATTAGGGACATTGGGGACATTGGGGACATTTGGGACACTGGGGACATTGGGGACACTGGGGACAGGCACAGGTCAGGTCCCCACCATCTCTGCCCCAGCTCTGCCCCCCAGTTCCACTCAGTGCCCCGAGTCCCTCCCAGTGCTCCCAGTGCCCATCCCCGTGCCCATCCCAGTGCCCATCCCAGTGCCCATCCCAGTGCCCATCCCAGTGCTCCCAGTGCCCATCCCAGTGCCCATCCCAGTGCCCATCCCAGTGCCCATCCCAGTGCCCATCCCAGTGCCCATCCCAGTGCCCATCCCAGTGCCCATCCCAGTACTCCCAGTGCCCATGCCCAGTGGCCCATCCCAGTGCCCATCCCAGTGCTCCCAGTGCCCATCCCAGTGCCCATCCCAGTACCCCATCCCAGTGCCCATCCAGTACTCCAGTGCCCATCCCAGTGCCCATCCCAGTGCCCATCCCAGTGCTCCCAGTGCCCATCCCCGTGCCCATCCCAGTGCCCATCCCAGTGCTCCCAGTGCTCCCAGTGCCCATCCCAGTGCCCATCCCAGTGCCCATCCCAGTGCCCCCAGTGCTCCCAGTGCCCATCCCAGTGCCCATCCCAGTGCCCATCCCAGTGCTCCCAGTGCCCATCCCAGTGCTCCCAGTGCTCCCAGTGCTCCCAGTGCCCATCCCAGTGCCCATCCCAGTATTCCCAATGCCCATCCCAGTGCTCCCAGTGCCCATCCCAGTGCTCCCAGTGCTCCCAGTGTCTCACAGCAGGAAGAGCCCGCAGCGGTGGGCACGCAGGCTGCGGTGGGCACTCCAGGCGACGATGCCCATCCTGCGCGGGAAGGGCCCCTCTGCCCGCAGCAGCTGCGCCGCGTCCCGGGGCAGGAGCACGTTCACACAGTCCAGGGAGCCCACGCGGTCCCTGCACCCCAAAATCGGCACCCCAAAACCGGGGGGACACGGGGTCAGTGGGGTTCACACAGTCCAGGGAGCCCACGCGGTCCCTGCACCCCAGAAATGGCACCCCAAAACCGGGGGGACACGGGGTCAGTGAGTCCATGGAGCCCATCCAGCCTCTGCACCCCAAAATCGGCACCCCAAAAACGGGGGGACACGGGGTCAGAGAGCCCACCCAGCCCTTGCACCCCAAAAATCGGGGGGACACGGGGTCAGAGAGCCCACGCGGTCCCTGCACCCCAAAAATGGGGATACCTCTCAATGAGACCCCAAAACCGGGACCCCAAATGTAGAGACCCCTTCCAGTCCCTGCACCCCAAAAACGGCACCCAAAAACCGGGGGGACACGGGGTCAGTGTCCATGGAGCCCACGCGGTCCCTGCACCCCAAAATCGGGGATCTCTCTCACTGGGACCCCAAAACCGGGACCCCCAAAGGTCCCGGTTCAAAGGGACCCCTTCAGGTCCCTGCACCCCAAAATCGAGACCCCAAAATCGGAGGAACACGGGGGCAGAGAGTCCACGCGGTCCCTGCACCCCAAAACGGGGACCCCTCTCAGTGGGACCCCAAAACCGAGACCCCAAATGTAGAGACTCCTTCCGGTCCCTGCACCCCAAAATCGGCACCCCAAAACGGGGGGGACACGGGGTCAGTGTGAAGGGAGCCCTCGCTGCCCCTGCACCCCAGAAACGGCACCCC
>NW_026108278.1:0-12636 GCF_022539315.1 Serinus canaria | reverse complement strand
GGCTGCGAGCCCCATCGCATGTGCTATCCTTTTCTCCCCGGCGTGGGTTTTTTTTGCTCCAGCTCACAGACTCTCGGGCTGGGAGCGGGGCCGCTCCACTTCTGCCAGCACAATGTCCTGGGCTTGGACAAACAGTTTTCTGCCAGGAGAGCCCTGCAGACTGTTCGCATATCTCTCATAAAGGCCCAAACCAACTCCATACACTCTGCCTACAGCCGCTTTTCACAAGGGGCTGCAGAAATCCAGGACAGCTGCAAGTGAGTGTCAGAAGGCTCTTGTCTTGTTCCTGTCAGCAGAGTTCTTGATGATCTGATGTGATTTTATTCTGATGTAACATGAGAGCTGAGGTTTTTTTATTGAAATATTTCATGATGAGTAACAAGCCTTGGAAGCATGAGGTACAGGACTGACATGCAAAAGCATGAGCATATCCTCCAAAGTGGCCAGTTCCATTGTCCATTTTATTGCTCTTGTGTTTACTCCACACAATTAAGCAAAACCAAGCTTTTCTTGGAGGCAAAACAGGCATGGGATACACTGTGGTCTCTTGCAGGCTCACCAGGGCTGGCAGTGACAAAGCAAGCAGTCTGCTTCATTGTGAATCACTACAGAGCTGCATCCCAGAGTCGTTTAAGTAGCATGGTATTATTAAGAGTTCCTTTTCTGCATGAGATACAAAAAAGGAGATCCCAAATGACCTTCATGCAAGCATGCAGTAAAGAACTGATCCTGCTATCCAAATGAAGTGTTGGCTTTGACAATTACACTCTTCCCATTCATCTTTTGACACAGACACTCCAGGTTTTCCCCCACACCCCTGCAAGGCTGGCAGTCCCTGTTTCCCATTTCCTGTTCTTCCCTCGAGATGGTACAGCAGCTGCTTCGAGACAAAAAGCTCTGAGATCTGGATAGCCTGAAGGAGCATGAAATGCTAATTAAGTGCTCATATTGGTAACACCCAGGTCTGCACTTCCCAGTCCTCTGAAGCAGCAGCAGGAGGACCATGCATCATTCCTGTTGGTGGATGTTCATGTTTCTGGTGTGCAAGAGCAATGACTTTGAGGAGGGAGCAAAATGCCCCTATTTCAAAAACTGGGGTGGGCCCTGTGGGTGTGAAGGAGAGATGTGTGGAAGGTTTCACAGCTTCTCTTTTCTAGAATATTTAGAAATAATATATCTGAAGAGGGAATACGTGTGGCATGAAAGGTAGCTCCCTAATTTTGTCTTCAGAGAGACATCCCCAAAAGGACACACATTTCCCTTGCTGCTGAATGCAACCCCATAGGCTCACAGAACCAGGTTTTCCCCTGCAACGTGCCACCTGGCCTGGGCTCTTTACTAGGCCAGGACTAGACCCAGAGCAAAGCAAACACATGCAGCCAGGTGACATAGAGTTTTTCTTTCAGAAAAAAACCTAATTAACACATTCCCATGCCGTTTCTTCTGTGTAACATCAGAAGCTGGCAACCATGAGCACTTTGCTGTCAAAAGGATACAGTTTGCAGGTGGGCCAAAAAAGGGAAAAGTGTGTTTTTCCATATAAGGCAAAGCAAAAATTGAAATGTGGAAGAATTTTGTTTAAATTTTTTAGTTTTTAAAAAGCTTTCAAGATGACTATGAAAGGAAAACTGACGCCAGAATCTAGATTCTGGGAAGGGCAGCATTGCCAAATGAATCATTGGCAAGGCCCCACCCAAACGGCTGGAAAGGCTACCAATCCAGGAAAATTGGATTCTTCCAGCGGGCTGTGGCCAGCGGAAAATTCTATGATTACCCCTGGCCAAAGCACTGGCTCACACATGGGGGAAACAAATTAGATTCCCCGAGCTGGGGGGGCTGAGTGGGCAAACCCCACAGGGGGGCTTGGCCGTTGCGAGACAGACACAGTACCAGGGATTTGAAGAGAAAAAAACCCTGGTCCACAGATTGTTATATGGGGCCTCCCCCAGTTGGGCACTCATTCCCCTTCTTTGGCAAAACAAGGTGGGCAAAACAATCAACAGCTTGGGGTGGGGGGGGGGGGGGACTTTGCTGTTCATGGGGCAGAAAATGTACACATACTTACAGGGTGGGACCCTTTGTTGGCAAAGGGCACGGTTGGTGGGCATCTTTTGTTGCCCCTCTTTCCCAGTGGAGGCAACTGCACTTACACAAGGACCAAGGGGCCGAGCCAGGACCTCTTATTGACCTAGGAGGACAATTGTTGGGGACAGGGAAAAGAAGGGGGACACACTCTGTTGAGGCCAGAAGTATCTGTGTGGGGAGGGACTTGGCACAAGGGGAAGGGCCCCCCAAAAGGCCTTTGGCATTTGGGGGGGCCACCACTTCTCTGTGGATGTTCTTTTTGCATGAGGGGCTCTCTTTTGGGAAGCGGGGGACCCCAGACACAAATTTCCAGGGGTCGGGAAAGAAGAAACCGTATGGGGAACTAGGAACCAGGGGGGAGATCATGCTGGGGGGGGGTCCATTGGCGGGGCCCAAACACCAGGTCCCAACCAATTTGGCCCCCCGTGGTTATGGTAATTTGCCAAGTAAGTAAACAAAGGAGAGGCCCGGGGGTCACACAACAAACTGGGACCACACAAAAAGAAACACTGGGCCCCAAAAAAAGGGAAAAAAGGAAAGAGGTTAGACGTTAGAGGCCCAATGAGGGGAAAATTAAAAGGACGGGTGGGTGAGGGGGACCTCGCTGAAGCACCATTGGTCACAAGCGGAGCGAGCCGTGCACCTCTCCAGGAACCTATAGGGTCGTAGCAGGGCGGGGGTCAGCGAGAACGCGGGGCGGGTTTTTCCCCCGGGGGGCGCCGCCGGGCGGGGGGGGATTGTTTGTAAAGGGGAGGGGGGTTAGGGGTACGGGGTGGGTGCAGCCAAGGGCAAAAGGGAAAAGAGCAGGGAACCGAAGGAAAAAATATGTTTGTACCATTCAAAAAATTTTAAAGAATGTTAAAGAAATCAGAAAACAAACACCAAATTTATTCAAAAAAATAACAATACTAACAATAGAAACGGAAACTAGAAGAAACAGGGAAAAAAACCATAATGTACATCTGTAAAAACTATTTGAGGGGGCCTAAAAACGGGCCAATAAAAGTTACTATCTTTCCATAAATCCCACCTTCTTTCAAACACTCGGAGGACCAGGTGGCCAAGCCTTCTTCTGCGCTTGGAGGAAGCAAGGAGGGGAAAGGAGAGCCTTTCTTTCTGGATTTGGGGGAGGGGCAAGGAACGTTTGGTGGGTTAAGGGGGAACACAGTCAAAGAAGGGCCAGAGAAAAGTGGGTCCCAAGAAGGAAAAACTTTCTTGGGTTTTAAGGGGGGACTGTTACCAGGTCTCAGAAGAAAATTCAGACTCTGAGGATGAAAAACGAGACACAAATGGGGGAGGGGAAGACCACCCACAAAAAGTTTAAACAGAGGGGGGGCCACCATGCAAAAAACCGAAAGCAGCCTAAAGACAGCTAAAAGGCTCCATATCTCCATGGGGGGGGGACCCAGAACTTTCCTGCAAACAAACTTCTAAAAAAAAAAAACAGCCTGCTGCACAAGGGGGGGGAAAAAAACATGCTTCTCGTGGTGGCAGGGGGGTGGGGGGACACTGAAGGGGCAGGGGGGGCCACACGGGGGCAAAAAAACACCTGGGGGACCCACTTCCCACCCAAGGAGGCTACCACAGGGAAGGAACAAGCCCGGGCCCTTCTTGGGTGGGGGGGGCTGGCCCCTGGGACGACAGCAGGGGGAGAGGGGGGGGCCCAAGAAAGGGGGGGCCTCTGTGCTCTCCAGGGGAAAATGCCCGCCTTCAGCTGCACATGGCAACACTCTGGCTTCCGCTCCCTGGCACCCCCCCAAACAGGATGCCCTTCTGGGGTGGGGGACGCACCGCGGACACCAAAACCCCACTAACAGGCTTCCCCCACAGGGGGGCACGGGCACTGGCCGCAGGGCACAGGGCCTCATTGGGAGGGCAGGGGGGGGCACATGGGGGCAGGGGGCACACAGGGGTCTGTTTACCCTGGGGGCAATTGGTGTGCCACACCAAAGGCCCTTTCTCTGGGTTTTGCCCACAAGAGGGGGGGGGACCTTTCTCCTCCCAAACAAGGAGGAGTTGGCCCAGCCAGCTCCCAGCCCTTCAACCTTCTGTCTGGATGAGGCGTGAAAAAGGGGGGGGCCATTTTGATTTTTCCCGCCGCCTCCACCTTTGTATCCTCCTATCTGGGGAGTTCCTTTTCAGGGCCCCCCCCAGCACCATGGGGGGGGGACTAGGAAGGGGGAGGCATGAGTGAAGAAGAGAGCCAGTAGAGGGCAGAAGATTGAGCACACCCCTCCACCCTTCGGATAATAGGATTTCGTTCTCACTTTTTTTTGGCACAGCTGAAATGAAAAAAAGTTTCACATCCAGAGGGTGGTCCAACCTTTTCAAGCACTTGGGTTCCAGAGCTTTCGGGGGAAGGGGTGAACATGCTCTCCTCATTCACAGGGCCCAAAAAGTCTTGGAAGGAGGGTTTTTTTTTCCCGGCACATTGTGGGAGGGGCATTGCTGGCCCAGCCCCAGCCAGCACCATTTCTTTCAGCATGGGAAGCTTGGGGCCCCCATCACCCTGGTAGTGTAGGAGGGCAAACAGGGGGCAAGCATTGCGGTGGGGCCCGGGTTTGCGGACAGGGGTTGGGCCCGCTGCGGGGGGGGGGGGGGAAACAAGGGCCAAGCGGCCTCTGGGTTCTTCCAGGGGGGGAAAGGGAAACCCAGAGAAGGGGCACGGGCCGCACGGGGGGTTTTCGGTCGTGGGGGCTGGGAACCCCCAAACCACCTTCCAGGGGCGACTGCTGGGGCAATACAATATAACCACCGCCACACAGCACCAGCTGCCGGGAGGGAGAGCCAGACTGCCGAGACGGAGAGAAGGAGGGACACAGCGCGTTCCTTACCTTGGCCCAAACCCCTCAAATTGCCAAAAACAAAGGGGATTCCACCTCTGCTTTGCTTCTTCTTTTTTTGGCAAAGGGGGCCCCTTCTTCTGGCCCAAAGGGAATTCAGTGGGAAAAAAAATTAGCACCACCAAAGAGGGGCCCCCCCATGACCCAGGGAACGGGCAGCAGCCCACAGAGCAGCACAGGGATCATCCCTGGAAAAATACAGACAACACCCAACAACCCCCCTCCAGCACTTAATTTCTCCAAACCAGAGGCCTTGTTTGCCCTGGGGGGCAGGAACTTCGTTGCGACCTCCTTACTAAATGATCTGTCCACAATTCTCCTTTTCTGCCATGATGAACAACTGAATGGGGAACTGGTCCAAGTTGCCATTTTATGTTCCCCGTAGAAACAACTTGTCTTTAAAAGGCCACACTGGAAAGATTTGGTGGGAAAAAATTGGCACCACCTAAGGGAGAGGGGGCCAAAATGAAGAAAGGAGATTTCTAAAATATAAAAGGATTGATGTCCATTTTTTTGTACCGTTTTGGATTGTCAAGAAGACCAAAATGTCTCATCTTGCTCTTTCCCTTTGCTCAGTGGCACACAGCAAAGGGGAGGTAATTAGAATTAGAGAAACACACCCCTCAAAAAAAACTCCCAGCCCACCAGAGGATGGGCTACTGCCTGACAGCTGGATTTAGAAACAAAATCAGTGCCATAAGCTGGTGGGGATACTGTTGGCAAGTGGACAGATGAGCTTTAAGGGGCTTCCAGCAAAAACAGCTCTTTCAAAACCTCAGGGTTTGCCTTAGCTGAGATAATATATCCAGACTGTCATTGCTGTGGTATTTTGAATGCTACCACATTTTAATGCCATTTCCCACCTACCAATGGTTAAAATGGCCCATTTTTTCTCTTGCAATGTGCCACTGAAATATGGGGGCATAGAGAGAGGAACGAAAAAAAAATGCTTATTACAAGGGGGACTGGAAAATGTAAACCAAACATGAGTGTTTTCTCATATTGTCTCCTGGCATGATCATGGCTTTTGCTCTGTGGCCCCATTTTCTGACCCTGAAACTTGTATCAAAAAACAACAGACAAAAAATTTACTATCCAAAAAACTGGCTCCCTTGGGGGCAAAAAACAGGGGGGGGGGGGGGCAGATTAGGGATTTTGGGCTGGAGGCTTTTGAAGGAGAGTAAATTTTCAAAAAACCCTGGAAATGCTTTGGGAGGACCCATTTTGCCTTATATTTTCTGATTTCAGGTGTTAAAAAATGTTAATCCTAGTAAAGCCAATTTTTAATGGTTTCGTGTGGGGTGGGAAGGACAGGCAAGGGGGGACTTTGCCATTTTGGTTTCTATTGCTGTTAATCCACCAGCAGTCATTCAAACATTGGAAAACAGCTTCCTGAAAAAGTACCCAAAAAAACCAATTCTTGCTAAGCAGGGGGGAAGGGGTTTATGGTACCCATTTTTAAAAATGGGGAATTCAATTTGAGTTTTAAAATTATTGCATTAAAGGGGACCATTGGTGGGACTAACTGGAATGTGAGGAAAAAACAGCTGTCTGTTCCTACTAAATTCTGAGAGAGGAAAACATCTGCTTTCTCTAAAGTAAGTGTCCTAATTTATAGTTAATTTTTCTTATTGGGAAAACAAGAGAGAGATTCACAAAGAAAAGAACTTGCTAAAAAAACTAAATGTCCCCCATATGGCTGGGGAGATTCTTTACCTTATTATTTCCAAAGTTGGCGTCCTTTAAAGGGGGCCGCCTTTTGACACAGTTTTCCCCAATCCAAACGGGGGGAACCATTTGCCCCTTTTGGGGGAGGGGGATTCCTAATTGAACAGGGGGACCACCAACACCAAAGTGGGGAGTTTTTGAAACCTGGCATGTAAAAAGGATGTGTTGGGGGCACTAATTCAAAGGCCCAGTGGGGATTTAGGGGCCCCCCAGGTCAGTTTAAAGGGCCAAAGGGGCTATTTTCAATTGTCCTTTACTCAACTAATCTATTGGAGATGATTTTTATTTAATTTTTGCCCCCATTCCATTGGGGCTAAGATTGGGCTGGAGAGGACCATAAGCCAAAGGGGGGGGGGCTCCCTCGGAGGGCAAAAGGAGGGGGGAATCAACTTACACAGACTGGGGCATTTGAAAGGGCCTTGTGGGTACAGTTTTGGCTGGGGAGGCCCCAGAGGGGGGGACAACCCACTGGTTTGGGCACCCAGGGCTGGCATCACGAGTGCAAAGGGGGCTCAGTTGCCAATGCCACTTTGGAACAACAGGGCCAACAGGGGGGCACGGGGAAGGTAGGGGAAACAAATAAAAGCCAAATAGCACCTCTGGGCTTCTGCACCCTCGTGTGCCCCCACAGAGTGGGGCTTGGGCCTTTTGCACTAAAAGGTCCCCTGGGGGCCTCTAATAAGGGGGGCTGTTGAGTGTTTTGGGACCAAAGCACCTAAGCGTGGTGACCCCCAGGGGGCGGCTCTGGCAAACGGGGGCTCAGGCGTCAGCCCTCTAAAAAAAAAACCTTTCCAAGAGGGAAAAAGGAGGCGGGAAAAAAAATTACAGAATTCTGTGGAGGACAAAAAAAAACAAAAAACTGAGGGCCCTGAAACAGTCAGTTTGCAACAAAGGGGGCATTTGGCCACGAAATTTCCCCTAACAAAAGATCCAACAGATGGGTTCCCTGAAAGAAGGAGCTGCCACCAGGAGGAGGGAAGGGGGCGGAGCCAAGGGGGGGCCGGGGTGTACTGGTTTAGCCAGCCCCCTCCCATTTCCTGGGGAGGGTGGGGTTATGGGTTCTGAGAAAGTGTGGATTGCCCCCCAAATGAGGAGAGCTCAGGGGACCCCCACAGGGGGGGGGCCAAAGGGCTCTTGGGCCCCCCATTTTCTCAGGAATGGCTTGGGGCACCCAGCCGTCTTTCTGGCAGGGGGCCAAGCCCAGGGAAAAAAAAACCCTTGCCAAATTGACCACCTTGTCATGGGGGGAATGGGGGACTTTGGGCGGCCAGGGAGGGGGGGACCCCAAGGCCTCAAAGCACCTTCCTGATTTGGAGGGGAGCTACTCTGCTGTCTGTTCCACAGGGCGTTTCCCTGGTAAATACTCCCTGGGAAGAGCTCTTGGGCTTAGAAAGGGGGGGGCCCTACTTGTGATACGCTCGCGACATTCCAAGCAAAGGAGGCTTGGCCACGCAGTGATTCCATTGGTAGCTGAACTTCTTTCAGCAGTGATACTTTTATCTACAAGAGAAAACACCACGTTTCAGCCTCACGTGTCTGAGGGCATCGGTACAAAGGAACAGTGGGGAGGGGGGAAAGGGCAGGCGGGGGGGCAAAACCCCTTTTATAAAATCAAGTCAATTTCTGGCTGATTTTTTTAATTCTTTTTTCTTTCTTCCCAGGCCTGACTTTGGGCAGAGGTTTTTGTTTTTAATAAAATTCCCCAAAGGAAAAAAAGCGGATCTCATCCTTCCAACATTTGTGTAACTTCTACAATGGGGGGTCTGCTTTGTACCAGGAAAGGCTGATGTTTCAAAAAAACCATTTCCACAATGTTTTTCAGGGAAACCTCATCAAGGGGAAGTTCAGTCCACAGGGGAAAGCAAGAGAGGGAGAGGGGAAAAAGGGGGTTTTGATTCCCAGAGCAAAATAAGGGAAAGAAAAGAAGAAGAAGGGAAGACTACATTGGGGGACACAGGAAGGCCACTGAGGGTTCAGGCAGGTTGTGGTTCAAAGTAGGGGCAAGCTTAGGGAGGAAAGGAAAAGGGGGGGGGGAAAGAGAAAGTGGGAAAACTCCCCTTGAAAGGGGACCTGCTCTTTGCAACACTCCATTTTTCAGGGGGGGGAACCAGAAGACTTTACCAAGTGAGGAAAGGGAAAACGATGGCATAAAAAATTCGTGGTGGGGGAAAAAGGGAAAGTTAGAGAAAAAAGGGAACGGAGGGCAAGGGGTAAGTGATTTTTGCTATGGCAAATCTTGCACATGGCAAAAAACAGCACGTTGGAAACAAAGGGGCGTGGGCCATTCAATTGGCAGGGCTGGATTAATTGTATTTGAACCCTGTTTGTTATAAAGGCACAGGGAAACTGGTAATTAAGAAATCATCAGTTCCCCTTTGAAAATAAACAAGAGGGACAAAAGGAGAAAAGTGGTGGGAAAATAGGGGGCAAAGCTAATGCCTTATTATGTAGAGGCTAACCAAGGGTGGCTGTCTCTGCAAGAACAAGGCTTTTCTGGATGGGAGCCAGTTGGGTCCCTTCCACTGGGCCAACAGCCAAAAAAAGTTATCATTTGGGGAAGTCAAAAACACGGGGGGCCCAAGCGCAAACTCCAAAAAAAAACACCCTTTAGCCTCTTCTGAACTGTTTTGGCAAAGGCTGGCAGTCTGGGATCTGGTCGCTCTTCAGGGGACACAAGTCCAAGCCACCCCGGAGCCCAAGCGGTGCCCTGGGGACTCGTTGGGAAATGCTGCTTGGGGCACATTCCAGGCCTGTTGGGGGACTGGTGTAGTGGCATAAGGGACTTTGCACCTGCCACAGCTTCGTGTGGGGTCTTTGTCAAGACTGGGAGAAGAGCATTCACAACGGGAACAACAAAGCAGCAGCCCCAAGGGAAAAAAAACAACTCAGGGGTTTTCTCTCTGTGCAGGAGGAGACAGGAGGTGGACACAGTTGAGGAGAGGTCCCTGTTTGCCAGAAGGGCTCAGGGGGCCTTACAACCAAAATGAGCAATGGGATCAATTTCCAGTTGCTTTTGTCCACAGCTGCAGCACGGGGAACCCCTGGGATCCTTTGAGTTTCAGGTCTGGCCTGGGTTAAATTTCCCTTCCACACCAAACCATGATGTCAACGGGGTTGTTTTCAGGGCATCTTTCAGGATTTGCCTTGTCTGTGATTTTCAACAGGGCAACAGCCCACGGTTCCAGAAGGGGGGCTTCGGCTTCAAACCCCTTTCTTGTGGCTGTCAGATTAGTTTTCTCCGGGACAAAAATCAACTCAAAAAATTTCTGTAAAAAGGATGGAACAACCAAAAGCAATGTGATGTGAAAAGCTGGATTTTCAAATTTGCCCTTGTCTTGGGAATAGAGTGGATGTAAAGCAGTCAGGCAATTGTTCAAAGATTGAAAGTAATCCCTTGCATTGAACAGGAGTCCGCCACTTGCTGTGGCCAACCAATTTCCCACTGGTTTTTCATGTGGGTCCAACTCACTGGGAATGGTGGTGGTCAGCCCCTTCCATTTGGCCTGGTTGGAAGATAGATTTTTCTTCTGTTTGTTAAGGTGACGGTTTGGCGGGGGGACAAGAAATAGTTACGATGGGGATGTCCGCTCCAATGCGATGATAAGGCAAGGAGAAGCAATGCCATTGATCATGCTAAAATGACACAAAATAACTTACCCTGGGCTTTGATTGGAAGCAGGTGTTTAACAATGCCATGGTTTTTCTATACAGTTGCCTCAAGTACTGAGGGCAATTATGATTTGCCAAAACTATGGTGGGGAGGAGATCTAAATTTTTCTTTTGTTTGTCTCAGAGACAGTGTCTGGAGAAGTGCAGGGCTCTGATCAACTCTTCCAGGATCCAGACCACTTCTCTAACTAACAGGTGGACTCCTGAAATGTAATGTGCTGTACAGCTCTCATTAGAGCAGGTTCAGTCCCTAGAAAACCACATTATCAGGCACCTTTTCCTGGAAAAAAGGGAAAAGCAACCTACTGGGAAAGAGAAGGCAGACATCTGTTCTTAGCTGTTTTCTCCCTTTTCCAAAGAGAAAAAAAAAGGCCCTCCAAGAAGGGGTGAGCACACATCTTTACCCAAGAGGAATAGGACACAAAAATGGATATGAGTAGCCAGGAGTTGTGCCTGTGCCAGAAGAGGATGGAGTATATAAGAAGTATTCTTTAAAAAACACAACTGGGTTTAAACCAACCCAGGCCTGATACTTCTCTTCCCATGCAAAACCCATTTTTGGTCCAGAGATTAAATTTGTCATGCTTTCAGCGTGGGTGGCTGGATTCCCATTTTCACTTCCACCCAACTGGGCGTAGGCAACCCAATGGAAATAGCTTATTGAAGGCGCCCACCACGCGGTTTACACACCACGCAAAAAACTTCTGTTCCACCATTGTGATGAAAAACAGCCCAACCCCACACCCAATCAACAGGCACCACACCTCTTGGCCAGGGACCCAACATACGCGCCGGGACCCTGCAAAAATAAACTTGTCCCCACCCCCCTGGACGGCCTTGGCGGCCTGCCCTTTGAATTTACCTTTGTCTGGGTTACCCGAAGCGCCTTACTTAAGAGGGACCCATGACCGCCTGTCCCCAAAACCGGGGCCAACGGGGACATGTCAGTGCCCATAGACCACATGATTGATTTTACCTTTTACTTGCTGCAGGCAGGGGAACACATGGGACAAAGGAGGCGAAGGGGAAGGGAGGCAGTTGAAAATGTGATGAGAAAAAATGGTGGTTGGAATGTTGGAAAAAAAAACTATTTCATACTGAGGAAGGGAGGAGGAATAGGGGGAATGTTAGTGCAGAATGAGCTGGGGGGGGCTGGTTTTTGACAGGTGCTAGGAGGCGCCAGTTTGCCACACCTCCATCCGTGGTTGAAAAATGAAAACACCCCTGGCTTTCCAGGCGATGGTAATTTTTCCCACCGCTAGTCTGTTTTCCAATTTGAATCACCTCTCCTAACCGTGACAACCTGACACGATTCCCGCTCAACTCTCATTGAAGAGTTTTAATGTAAAAGCTTATCGCAGAGGCAGCTCCGTTTTTACCTGAAGACCACGCTGGACCCACCCCCCCGGTGGAAGACACTCCCCGTGACACCCCTGGGCTTCTTTCTGCCCCCCCGCCACAGATGGTTCTTTTTTGCCTGCTGCCTTGTTTGTAGACCCGGGGTACATCAGAGGGTAGAGAGGGGCACCGGGAAAAGGGAAAAGAAGAAGGGGGTGAAAACCACAAGGAGGACCGGGGGGGGGAGGAGAAGGAGCGGGAGAGCAGGGCAAGGCCCAAGGGGGGAAAGAAAGAGCAGCAGGGGACGCGCAGGAGGCCAGAGGAGCGGGCAAGCCACGGGAGGGAGGGAGACAAGGGCGGCGAGACGAGACGAGACGCGAGACGAGGAGACCGAGGAACGAGACGAGACGAGACGAGACGAGACGAGACGAGGGGACGAGACGAGACGAGACATATACTATACTATACTATACTATACTATACTATACTATATACTATACTGTACTGTACTATACTATACTATACTATACTATACTATATATACAGAAACTCATCGCCCTTACAGACAGTCCAATACAGCCAGACCAGACTGGTCACTTGAATCCAAAACACCATCACCAGTGGCCAATTATGACATTACCCTTTGGTAAACAAATCTCCATGGCACATTCCACATGTTCACAACAACAGGTGCAGCAAGTGAAGATAAGAATTGTTTCTCATTCTTTTCTCTGCTCTTCTCACAGCCTTCCCCAGGACAATGCCTCAGAAAGTGGTGCCTGCTGCTACTCTGTGGAGGAGAGCTGCAGGCCCCCAGAATAATATCTTCAGTTAATTGTGAGCAAAACATCCGTGAGACAGCGTTCCTAATGATGTTATTGATTTCAACGCTGGAAAATCATGAGGGGCTCTGAAGGAACAGCGTGGGACCTCATGACAATTCTGAGCATGGCAGACAATCTTGAAGTGAATG
>NW_026108277.1:0-12674 GCF_022539315.1 Serinus canaria | reverse complement strand
CCCCAGCGCGGGCAGCGCCGCCAGCGCCGCCTCCACCAGCGCCAGGCGGCCCCCGCGGCCCGGCGGGCACCGGGACAGCTCCCGCAGCGCCGCCTCGAACGCGGCCCCGGGGTCGGTGCTGCCGCCGCCGCCGCCCGCGGGGTCACCGGGGTCACCGCGCGGGTCCTCGCGCTGCCACCGGCGGGAGCGGGGGCGGCGCAGCGGGGGCGTGGGGGTGGCACCCCCCGAGGTGGCACCCCCTGAAGCGTCACCCTTTGAGGTGTCGCCCCCCTCGGTGCCGCCCTCGCCGGGGTCGCGGCTCGGGGGTCTGCGAGGTTTTGGGGTCCCCTCGGTGGTGTCGCCCCCCTCGGCGGGGACGCGCGCGGGGCGCTGGCACAAGCTGCGACACAGCTGGGGAGGGGGAAAAGGGGTCACACCACAGCTGTCCCCGTGTCCCCCCCCGTGTCCCCCCCCCGTGTCCCCCACGCCCCCCCAGTCCCCCCTGCCCCTGTGTACCCCCCGTCCCCTTGTCCACCCTGTCCCCCCGTGTCCCTCCGGTGCCCACCGAACCGCCTGTGCCCCACACCCCCACCTCCCTCTGTCGCCCCCCGTCCCCGATGTCCCCCCTCTGTCCCCTCCCTTCCGCTGTCCCCCGCACCTCCGGCGCTGCGGGGCCGCCCCAGAGGCGCCGGGGCAGGGCGCGGAACCAGCCCAGCCGCATGTCGCCGCTGTCGCCGCTGTCGCCGCTGTCGCGGGGTCCCCTCACGGCCGGGCCCCGCTGTCCCCACGCTGGGTCGCGCCGCTGGGCGCCGCCATCTTGGCCGGGTCAGGAGGCGGAGCCTGCCGGGCGCAGCCAATCGCCGCTCGGAGTTTATCGGCGGGCGCGGTGATTGGCAGGAAACGAGGGGCGGGGCTCGGAGGGGGTTCCCCCGTGACGTCAGAGCGGGACCCCGGGATGAGCGCAGGGACGGGGATCGGCGGTGACGTCACGGGGGGAGAATGGTGACGTCATAGCGGCACAGGCGGAGGGGGGAGGGGTTCCCCAATCCCTGGGGGTTGCTGGGGAGGTCCCGGGTGTCCCCCCAGGACCGGGAGGGTCCCGGAGCCGCGGGGGGGCGGGGACGGCCGGGGAGGGGGAGGGGCAGGGGGAGGGGGACATTCCCCACCCGTGACGAGTCGTGTCCCCCCCGGGGGGGCGGCGGAGTCCGATCCGGTGACGGCACCGGGGGGGGGAGGGGGCGAGCCGCGCTGTCCTGGGGGGTCCCGCGGCACCGGGGGGGTCTCGGGAGCGCGGGGAAGAGACCCCCGGTGCCCCGGGGGGGGTCTCCAGGAACCGCAGGGGGGTCCCCGGGGTCCTGAGGGGGTCCCCGCTGTGGGGGACACCGAGATGACCGGAGGGGACACGGCTGTCCGGTGGGGGGGCAGAGGGGGAAGGGCGGATTTGGGGCGGGGGGGGGGCGGTCCGGGATTCCCCTGCCCCCCCCCCCGGGATCCCCCCCCGGGATCCCCCCCGCTAAATGTGGAAAAAATGACGCCATCACCCGCCCCGCCGTGACGTCAGCGCGGCGGAGGGCGCGGATTGGCCGCGGCCGGCCCGGCCCGGGGGGGCTCCGCGCCCACCGCCCACTTTTAAAAGTGGCGGCGGCGGCGCCGGGACGGGACCGGGAGGAACCGAGCGAGGGCAGCGACCCGAGCCGAGGGCACCGAACCCGCCCGGGACAGCCCCGAACCCGCCCGGGACAGCCCCGAACCGGCGCCACCCGCCCGCCGCGACCCCCCCGGAGCCACCGCGACCCCCGGGACCCCCGGAATGTCCAACGCGCACTTCAACCGCGGCCCGGCCTACGGGCTCTCGGCCGAGGTGAAGAACAAGGTGAGCGGCACCGAGACCAACCCAACCGAACCGAACCGAACCGACCCGAACCGGGGGGCCCGGGCAGGCGCGATCCCCCCTCCCGGGGCGGCGGCAGCAGCGGGGGCGGGCGGGGGTCGCGGCGGGACCCGGCGGGAGCGGGGGCGGGACCCGGCGCTGTCCCTGGTGCTGCCCCGGGAGGGAGGGACGGGACCCGGCACCGGGCGGCGGCACCGGCGGGTCCCCCCCGGGGGTCGCACCGGGCGCCGGGTCACCGGGGCGCTGTCGGGCTGCCCGCGGAGCCCCGCAGCCCCCGGTGCCTCCGGTAAGCGGGAGGTGACGGGCACCGGGTTCCCGGAGGGGGTCACGGAGGGGAGGGGGTGACACCGGGGGTCTCCCCGTGAGCACCGCGGGGTCCTGGCGGGCACCGGGCCGTTAAGGGTTAACGGGGGTGGGGGGGGTCTGTCGGCCCGGGGAGCCCCCGCAGCCCCCGGTCCGGCGGCGGGCGGGAGCTAACGGGCACCGAGCCGGAGCGGGGGGGGGGGGGGCGACACCGGGACCCCCCGCCGGGGCGGGGGAGGGGAGGGGGCGACACCGGAACGGAGCGGGCGGACCCCGGGACCTCCCCACGAGCTGCGGGGGGCGTCCCGCCGGTGTCCGTCCCGTTAAGGGTTAACGGGGGCGGTTCGGGTGGCCCGGGCGGGCGGGAGGTGCCGGACACGGCGGGGGCACGGACACGGCGGGGGGGTCCGGCCGCGCACCGGCCCGGTAAGGGTTAACGGGGGGGGTCGGCGGCCCGGGGGGGCCCCGGCGCCCCCCGGCCCCGCCGTGAGCCCTTATAAGGCGGCGGAGCGCGGCGGGCGGGCGGCGGCGGCCCCGGGCCGGGGCTATATATGGGCAAAGGTTCGGGCGGCCCGGTCTGCCGCCGCCCGGGGGGGCCGGGGCGGGGCGGGGGGGGGTCCGGGCACCCCCGGCCCTCCCGAGCCCCTCCGGGCCGCGGGAACGGCGCCAGCGCCGCTGCCCGGCCCCGCCGCGCCTTCCCGCGGGGGGTCCCCAAAGTGTCCCCGGCCCGCCCGGCGGTGTCCCCGCGGTCCCCGCGGTCCCCGGGGGGGGGGATGTGTCCCCCTGCGGGTGGCCCCACATCCGCCTGGCAGGGTCCCCCGTGGTGTCCCCAAATCCTCCCTGTCCCCCTCCCACTGTCCCCCGTGGTGTCCCCTCGTCTCCGTGAGGGTGTCCCCCACATTCTCCGTGCCACCACGTCCCCCTGGCGCTGTCCCCATGCTCCCCAGCCCCTGTTGGTGTCCCCATGTCCTCCTGTCCCCTGGCTGTGTCCCCCTCTCCTCTGACACTGTCCCCCTGTCCCCTGGCTGTGTCCCCATGTCCCCCTGTCCCCTGGCTGTCCCCATGTCCCCCCCTGTCCCCTGGCTGTGTCCCCATGTCCCCCTGTCCCCCTGTCCCCACAGCTGGCCCAGAAGTACGACCCGCAGCACGAGCGGGAGCTCCGTGCCTGGATCGAGGGGACCACGGGGCGCCGGATCGGGGACAACTTCATGGACGGGCTCAAGGACGGCGTCATCCTCTGCGAGTACGGCCCGAGGGACCCCCGGGACCCCCTGATACCCCCGGGACCCCCTGGGACCCCCCCCGGGACCCCCAGAACCCTCTGGGACACCCTGATGTCCCCCGGGACTGCCCGGGACCCTCTGGGACACCCCCGGGACCCCCCGGGACAGCCCCGAAAGCCCCCGGACCCCCTGGGACCCTCGGGGACATCCTGTGACCCTCTGGGACGACTGGGACAACCCTGGAACCCCCTGGGACACTCTGGGACCTGCTGGGACCCCCCAGGAACTCCCAGGATCCCCCGGAACAACCTGGGACCCCCGGGACCCCCCCTTTGTTCCCCTCGCTGTGTCCCCCGCCCCAGCCTGGGAGGATCCTCCGGGAATTTTAACCCATCCCTCACCTGGGCTGACCCCACCTGGGCTGACCCCTGACCTTTGACCCCTGCTGAGCACAGCCTTGTCCCCCTGTCCCCCCCCCCATCCCAGTCCTGGTTGGATTTTGGGGTCACCCTGGGGTCACCTCACCTGTGTGACCTCACCTGTGTGACCTCACCTGGGGTGACCTCAGTCCTGGCTGGATTTTGGGGTCCTCTGGGGTGCCCCCACCCGGGGTGCCCCCACCTGTGCTGTGTCACCTGTGTGACCCCCGGGTGACCCCCCAGGCTCATTAACAAGCTGCAGCCGGGCTCGGTGCCGAAGGTGAACGAACCCGTCCAGAACTGGCACAAGGTGAGGGGAGACCCCAAAAACGGGCTGGGGGCAGGCGCCCCGAAATCTGGGGCAGGTCTGGGAGGGGGTCTGACCCCAAAACCCGGGGTTTGGGGCAGGTTCCCCAGAATTTGGGGAGGATCTGGGGGAGTTCTGACCCCAAACCTGGGGGTCTGGGGGGGGTCTGACTGGACAGCCGGGGTTTGGGGCGGGTCCCCAGAATTTGGGGTGGGCCTGGGGGGTTTCTGACCCCAAACCCGGGGGTCTGGGGAGGTTTCTGACCCCCAATCCCCCCGTGAGCAGCTGGAGAACATCGGGAACTTCCTGAGGGCCATCACGCGCTACGGGGTGAAGCCCCACGACATCTTCGAGGCCAACGACCTCTTCGAGAACACCAACCACACCCAGGTGCAGTCCACGCTGATCGCCCTGGCCAGCCAGGTGAGCCCGGGGGGGGCCTGGGCGGGGCCTGGGGGGGTCCCGGGGGGGTCCCGAGGGTCCTTGTGGCCCCTTGGAGGGCACCAACCACACCCAGGTGCAGTCCACGCTGATCGCCCTGGCCAGCCAGGTGAGCCCCAGGGGGCCCGGGGTGGTCCCGGGGGGGTCCTGGGGGGTCCCGAGGGTCCTTGTGGCCCCCCCTGGAGAGCACCGGGCAAACGCTGGAGGGGGATCCAGAGGGGGGATTTGGGGTCTGGGGGGGGAGGAGGGGATTTGGGGTCCAAAGAAAGGATTTGGGGTCTGAGACAGGTGTTTAGGGACTGGGGAGGGAATTTGGGATCCAGAGGGGGGATTTGGGGTGTGGGGAAGGGAATTTGGGGTTTGGAGAGGACGTCTGGGGGGGGGGGGGAGAGGGATTGGGGGTCTGGAGAGGGAATTTGGGATCCAGGGAGGGTATCTGGGGTCCCAGGCAGGCATTTGGGGTCTGGGGAGGGAATTTGGGGTCTGGGGAGGGAATTTGGGGTCCCGGGCAGGCATTTGGGGTCTGGAGAGGGAATTTGGGGTCTGGGGAGGGGATTCGGGGGTCCCGGGCAGGCATTTGGGGTCTGGAGAGGGAATTTGGGGTCTGGGGCGGGCATTTGGGGTCCGGTGAGGGCATTTGGGGTCTGGGGGCCCCGTGACCCCCCCGACCCCCCGGTCTCCGTCAGGCCAAGACGAAGGGGAACAAGGTGGGGCTGGGGGTGAAGTACGCCGAGAAGCAGCAGCGGCACTTCCAGCCCGAGAAGCTGCGCGAGGGCAGGAACATCATCGGGCTCCAGGTGACACCGGGGACACCGGGGGGACACCGGGGGGACGCCGGGGGGACGCCGGGCACGGCGGGTGACGCCCGGCTGGCGCTGTCCCCACAGATGGGCACCAACAAGTTCGCCAGCCAGCAGGGCATGACGGCGTACGGGACACGGCGGCACCTGTACGACCCCAAACTGGGCACGGACCAACCCCTGGACCAGGCCACCATCAGCCTCCAGATGGGCACCAACAAGGGCGCCAGCCAGGTGGGGACACCGCGGGGACACGGGGACACTGACACCGTGGGGGGACACAGGGACACGGCCACCACAGGGGGGGACACACGGACACGGCCACCATGGGTACATGGGGACACTGACACCATGGGGGGGACACTGACACCGCGGGGGGGACACGGGGACATGGGAGGGGCACCGGGGGACTTCAATGGGGCTCTGAGGGGGGCATGAAGGGACAGAGGGGACAGAGAGGGGACACGGAGAGGGGACAGGGAGAGGGGACAGGGAGAGGGGACAGTGAGGGGACTGAAAAGGGACAGAGAGGGGCCAATGGGGGGGTGGAGCGAGGAGAATGAGGGGACAATTTGGGGAAAATGAGGGGACCATGAGGGGACAATGAAGGGACAATAAGGGGGCGGAGAGGGACAATGAGGGGACAGCCACCCCGCGGGCACTACGGAGAAACCCCGCTCAACCCCGCCCCCCCCCCCGGTTCCCGGTTCCCGTTCTCCCCCTGAGCGGTGCCCGGTGCCCCCACCCCCCCCGTTCCTGTTCCCCCCGCCCTGAGCGGTCCCGGTGCCCCCTCCCCCACCCCCCCCCGGTTCCCGTTCCCCCCTGAACGGTGTCCGGTGCCCCCCCCCGAGCGGTGGTTCCCCACCCCCCCGGTCTCCCCCACCCCCGCCCGGTTCCCGTTCCCGTTCCCCACCCCCTGAGCGGTTCCCGGTGCCCCCACACCCCCCGGTTCCCCGTTCCCCCCGACAGTGCCCGGTGCCCCCACCCCGGTTCCCGGCTCCCCCCCGCGTGCCCGGTCCCCCCCACCCCCCCGCCGTTCCCGTTCCCCCCCGCCTGAGCGGTTCCCGGTCCCGTGCCCCCACCCCCGGTTCCCGTCCCCCCGCCCTGAGCGGGTTCTCCCCACGCCGGTGCCCCCCCCCCGCTGAGCGGTGCCCGGTGCCCAGGCGGGGATGACGGCGCCGGGCACCAAGCGGCAGATCTTCGAGCCGGCGCTGGGCATGGAGCACTGCGACACGCTGACCATCGGGCTGCAGATGGGCACCAACAAGGGCGCGTCGCAGACGGGCATGACGGTGTACGGGCTGCCGCGCCAGGTCTACGACCCCAAGTACTGCGGCGGCCCCGAGCTGCTCGGCCTCGACGGCTGCGACGGCCACGGCGGCCACGGCGGCCTCTACAACTCCCAGTAGCCGCCGCCGCCGCCGCCGCCGCCGCTTGCACCGCGACACCGCTGACACCGGCAGCACCGCGCCGCGCCGCGCCGGGGGGACCGGCACCGGGGCTGATAGCGGGGGGAACCGGGGAACCGGCACCGGGGCTGATAGCGGGGGGAACCGGGGAACTGGGGACCTGGGGCTGATAGCGGAGGGAAACCGGGACTGGACCGGCAACCGGGACCCGGCACCGGGCGATATCGGGAGGACCGGGGAACTGGGACCTGGCACCGGACCGGCACCGGGGCTGATAGCGGGGGGAACCGGGGAACTGGCACCGACACCGGCTCCGGGGCTGATAGCGGGGGGGAGGGAACCGGCGGTGGACGAACCGGGGAACCGGGGCTGGATAGCGAGGGCGGAACCGGGGTGAACGGGGACCGGAACCGACCGGGGCTGATAGCGGGGGGAACCGGGGAACTGGCACCGGCACCGGCTCCGGGGCTGATAGCGGGGGGAACCGGGACCGGGGCTGACACTGAGGTGAAACGGGGAACCGGGACTGGGGCTGGCACCGGCAGCAGCGCGCCCCGCCGGGGGGACCGGCACCGGGACCGGCCGTACCGCACCCTGCCGGGGGAACCGGAACCGGGAGGAACCGGGGAACCGGCACCGGGGCTGACACCGGCAGCACCGCGCCCCGCCGAGCCGCTCCGGGGGAACCGGCACCGGCACCGGCACCGGCACTGGAGGAACCGGGGGGAACCGGGGAACCGGCACCGGGGCTGGCACCAGCCGCACCGCATCCCGCCGGGGGAACCGGAACCGGGGGGGAACCGGGGAACCAAGACCAGAACCGGGGAACCGGCCCCGGGATCGCTGCTGTGGGGGGGGGGGGGTGGGGGGGGAGGGCAGCACCGGGAATTGGCCCCGAGGAGGGGAAGGATCACGGGAGTGGATCTGGGACCGACCGGAGCCGCGGGGAACCCGGGGCAGGACCGGGCTGGGGATGGCCCCGGGAACGGCCCGGGGTGTTCAGTCCCGGCTCGGCCCCGGGGGGTTCGGTCCTGCTATTGGGTCCCGGTATCAGTTCCGGTATCTGTCCCGGTTTTGGTCCCGGTTTCGGTCCCGGTATCAGCCCCGGGGGGTTCGGTTCCGGTATCTGTCCCGGGGGGTTCAGTCCCGGTATCGGTCCCGGTATCGGTCCCGGGGGGTTCGGCCCCCGCCACGTGTGAAGCCACCGAGGCACAATAAAAGCCACACGCAGAGGTGACAGCGCTGAGAGCGTGAGGGGACACCGGGGGGGGACACCGGGGGGGGACACCGGGGGGGGACAAGGGACACCAGTGCCACCATCTCGGCCGTTTATTGCAGCGCTGCTGTCCCCAAACCGGCGTCACCCCCGGCCCGGTGTCCCCGCGGGGACAGGGACAAGTCTCGGGGGCTGGGGGAGGGGAATGTCACCCCCACACCGGCCCGGGGGGTGGCACCGGGGCCCGGGGGTGCCGTGACCCCGCCGGGGCTCGGGGACGGGGCGGTGTCCCCTCCCGGTGTCCCCTCCCGGTGTCCCCTCCCGGTGTCACTGGTTGGCCGCCTCGCAGGCGTCGATCCAGTCGCTGTAAACGTCCACGGGCTCCGACAGGTCTGGGGGCGCCGTTAAGGCTCCAACGGGGATTCGGGGGGGTCGCGGGGGGGGGCCCGGGGGGTCCCGGTGGGGGCACGGGGGGGTCCCGGTAAGGATACAGGTGATGGGGGTCTGGAACTCCTCCAGGCACACGGTGCACGAGATCACCCCGGTGTTCCGGGCGCGGTCCCTGCGGGGCACGAGGGGGTCGTGACCCCTCCGGGCTCCGTCCCGAACCCCCCCGGGCCGCCCGGTGCCCCCGTTTCCCCCCCCCCGGTACCGGCACTCCCCGGTGCCTCGTGTCCCCATCCGTGTCCCCCCTCCCCGCTTCCCCCCCGGGTTCCTGGGTTCCTCCGTCGCCGTTTCCGCGCTGCCGCCCGCCCCCGTGTCCGGTTCCCGGTGCCCCCGGTGCCCCCCGGTGCCTCCCGCTCACATCTTGACGTCGCAGGACTTCTCGTGGTTGCAGAAGGGACACGTGAACTGCGTCTCCAGCGTCCCCGTCATCTTCTTCTTGGGCGGCGGCTTCCGCTTCGACTTGCGGCGGCCCATGGCGGCCGCACCGGGGCACAGAACCGGGAACGGCCTCGGGAACGGGAACGACACCGGGATCGGCCCCGGGAGCCGCCTCGGAGTGGCCCCGAGCCGCTGCGGGACGTGCCGGGGGCGGCTCGGCCCCGCCGGGACCCCTCCGGACCCTCCCGGTTCCTCCCGGTTCCTCCCGGTTCCTCCCGGTTCCTCCGGCCGCGCTCCCGCCGCACTCCCGGAAGTGCCGCCCCTCCGCCCTCAGCCAATCAGCGGCAAGAAGAGCCCACACTGCCCCCGCCACGTGACGCGCGGCCGACCCGCTCATTGGTTGATAGGAATAGCGCCCCAACCAATCACCAGCGGGGAGCCGCGCGGCGCGCGCGCTGTCCCGCCCAGCAGACGGACGCGCGGCGCAGCCAATCAGCAGCGCGAGGGGCGGGGCGGGTGCTCTGAGGCCCCGCCCCCCCGCGCGGTTTTTGGGGCGAATCGCGGCGGGTTCGGGTCCGGTCAGAGCCTTTATTGGGTCAGGGGTCAGGGGTCAAGGGTCAGGGTCCACAAGGGGTCAGGGGCCGGTCCGCAGGGGGCCAGAGATGGCGGCGCGTCCCCAGGGAAGGGGTCCCATGTCCCTCTGTCTCCTGTCCGTCTGTCCTGCTGTCCCCAGTGTCCCGCGGTCCCTCTGTCCCCAATTTCCCTCTGTCCCTCTCTCCCCCTGTCCGTCTGTCCCTCTCTGTCCCGTCCCTCTCTCCCTCTGTCCCCTGTCCGTCTGTCCCTTGTCGGTCTGTCCCCGGTGTCCGTCTGTCCCCTGTCGGTCTGTCCCCGGTGTCCCGCTGTCCCCTGTCCGTCTGTCCCCTGTCGGTCTGTCCCCAATTTCCCTCTGTCCCTCTCTCCCCCTGTCCGTCTGTCCCCCTGTCCCGCTATCCCCTGTCCCTCTGTCCCCTGTCCCTCTCTCCCCCTGTCCGTCTGTCCCTCTATCTCCCTGTCTGTCCCCGCTGTCCGTCTGTCCTCTGTCCCTCTCTGTCCCCCCCCTCTCTCCCTCTGTCCCCTGTCGGTCTGTCCCCGGTGTCCGTCTGTCCCCTGTCGGTGTGTCGGGCTCAGCCCCGGCGCGGCGGCAGCCAGGCTCGGTGCAGGACGCGCCCGGTGGCCTCCAGGAAGGTGACGGTGGCGCCGCCGGGCTCGAGGCGCAGGTGCGCGAACCCGCCGGGGCTGCCGGGGCTGCCGAAGAAGAACCGGAGCGCCCCGGGCGGCACCGAGCGCTCGTGAGGCCGCGAGTCCTCCATGAAGTTCCCGGCGCCGCTGAGCACGTAGGCGACCCCGCCCTCCTCCAGGTACTGCGGGGAGAGGGCGGGGTCAGGGGCACACCTGGGCACACCTGGGGACACCTGGGGACACACCTGGGGACACCTGGGGACACCTGGGGACATACCTGACACACCTGGGGACACACCTGGGACACCTGGGGGCATACCTGACACACCTGGGGACACCTGGGGACAACTGGGGGCACACCTGACACACCTGAGGGACACCTGGGACACACCTGGGGGACACACCTGGGGCTGCCCCAGCGGGATTGAGGGGTCCCCGCACACCTTTGGGCTCTGCACAGCTCTGGCCGTGTCTCACCTGCAGGTTGTGGTCGTGCCCGCACAGGTAGGGGCTGTGCCCATCCCTCACCTGCCCATGCCCCTGTCTCACCTGTCTGTACCTGTGTCTCACCTGCCCGTACCTGTGTCTCACCTGTCTGTACCTGTGTCTCACCTGTCTGTACCTGTGTCTCACCTGTCCGTACCTGTGTCTCACCTGTCCGTACCTGTGTCTCACTGTGTCACCTGTCCCTGTCTCACCTGTCTCTGTCTGACCTGTCCCTGTCTCACCTGTCTCACCTGGCCGTGTCTCACCTGCAGGTTGTGGTCGTGCCCGCACAGGTAGGCACTGACCTGGCAGCCCGTGGGGCCGTGCCCACCCCTCACCTGTCCCTGTCTGACCTGTCCCTGTCTCACCTGTCTCACCTGTCCCTGTCTCACCTGTCTCACCTGGCCGTGTCTCACCTGCAGGTTGTGGTCGTGCCCGCACAGGTAGGCGCTGACGCGGTGCCGGTGCAGGAGGGGCCGCAGCAGCCGTTGCAGGCAGCCCGTGGGGCCGTGCTTGCCCACCGACCACACCGGGTAGTGCCCGGCCACCAGCACGAAGGCGTCACCGGCCGCCGCCTCCAGCTGCGCCCGCAGCCAGCCCAGGTGCGCCGCCGCCGCCGCCGCGTCCCGGGGCCCCGCGGGGCCGGAACCGGAACCGGAACCGGGACCGGAACCGGGGCCGGAACCGAAATCGTCGCTGTGGCCGCAGAGCAGAACCGAGTCCAGCACCAGGAGCCGCGCGGAGACGTTGGAGCCCGGCAGGTGCAGGCGCAGGCTGTAGTACAGGTGGGGGAAGTGCCTGGGGACAGAGGGGACACTTGGGGACACCTGGGGACACCTGGGGCTGGTCTGGGGACAGCTGGGGACAGAGGGGACACTGGGGACAGCTGGGGACACCTGGGGATGGTCTGGGGACAGCTGGGGACAGCTTGGGGACAGTCTGGGGACAGTCTGGGACTGCTGGGGATACTTGGGGACACCTGGGGACACCTGGGGACACCTGGGGACAGCTTGGGGACTCGTGGGGACAGCTTGGGGACATATGGGGACAGCTTAGGGACAGGCTAGGGACACGTGGGGTCACTTGGGGACATGCAGGGACATGTGGGGACATGCGGGGACATGCCAGGCAGGGCTGAGGACACCTTGCGGGGACTTAGGGACACGCTGAGGACACTTGGGGACATCTCCAGGGATGGACGGAGTGGGGGGCACTGTGGGGACACCCTGAGGGGACCTGGAGACCCTCGGGGATCTTTGGGGACCCTCGGGGACACTCGGGGACCCTCGGTGTCCCCCGCTGTCCCCGGGCCGTACCAGCGCGGGGAGTGGTGGCCGTAGCGCAGCTGCGCGGTGACATTGCCAGCGTGGTCGTGGTTCCCGGCCATGACGAACCAGGGGACAGCGCGGAGCCCCGGGGACACGAACACGCGCTCGAAGGTGTCCTGGGGACATGGGGACACCATGGGGACATGGGGACACCAGGGGGACAATGGGGACAGTGGGGACATCATGGGGACAGTGGGGACACCAGGGGGACACTGGGGACAGGAACACGCGCTCGAAGGTGTCCTGGGGACATGGGGACATCACAGGGACAGTGGGGACACCAGGGGGACAATGGGGACAGGAACACGCGCTCGAAGGTGTCCTGGGGACAGTGGGGACACCACAGGGACATGGGGACAGTGGGGACACCAGGGGGACACCAGAGGGACAGCGCGGAGCCCCGGGGACACGAACACGCGCTCGAAGGTGTCCTGGGGACATGGGGACATCATAGGGACAGTGGGGACACCAGGGGGACAATGGGGACACCACAGGGACATGGGGACATCATGGGGACAATGGGGACAGTGGGGACATCATGGGGACACCAAGGGGACACCAAGGGGACACGAACACACACTTGAAGGTGTCCTGCGGACATGGGGACACCATGGGGACACTGGGGACACCACGGGGACATTGGGGGGGGGCCCACAGGGACATTGGGGACACCATGGGGACCCCTCGGGGACATTGGGGACATTGGGGGTACCTGGAAGCGCGGGTCCCACTCGTCCCTGACCCCCTCGTAGTAGAAGTTGTCCCCAAGGGCCAGCACGAAGTCCCCTCCCAGCTCGGTGGCCGCCCGGCCCATGGCCGCCGCCGTGGC
>NW_026108276.1:0-12735 GCF_022539315.1 Serinus canaria | reverse complement strand
GGCCTGGGAGGCATCCTGCACAATGCGGAATTTTAGGAGCCAGAAGGCTGCTCTGAGCCACAAGCCCTGGAACACCAACGCTGCCCATTTCCCTGGAACAAGACTCACCAACCCTGGTTCTCGGAGTCAGTTTTCAGGAGGTACTTGGCACTCTCAAACCAGCCCAAGTTGGCACTGGTGCCAGCTTGGTCCTGGGAGGCATCCTGCGCAATGCGAATTTTAGGAGCCAGAAGGCTGCTCCGAGCCACAGGCCCTGGAACACCAACAACGCCCGTTTTCCTGGAGAACAAGACTCACCAACCCTGGTTCTAGGTGTCAGTTTGCAGGAGGTACTTGGCACTCTCAAACCAGCCCAAGTTGGCACTGGTGCCAGCTTGGTCCTGGAGGCATCCTGCGCAATGCGGAATTTTAGGAGCCAGAAGGCTGCTCCGAGCCACAAGCCCTGGAACACCAACAACGCTGCCCGTTTTCCCTGGAAACAAGACTCACCAACCCTGGTTCATGGTGTCAGTTTGCAGGAGGTACTTGGCACTCTCAAACCAGCCAGAGTTGGCACTGGTGCCAGCTTGGTCCTGGGAGGCATCCTGCGCAATGCGGAATTTTAAGAGCCAGAAGGCTGCTCCGAGCCACAAGCCCTGGAACAAAAACTTTGCCCCATTTCCCAGGTTGAAACAACTCACTAACCCTAGTTCTAGGTGTCAGTTTGCAGGAGGTACTTGGCACTCTCAAACCAGCCCAAGTTGGCACTGGTGCCAGCTTGGTCCTGGGAGGCATCCTGCACAATGCGGAATTTTAGGAGCCAGAAGGCTGCTCTGAGCCACAGGCCCTGGAACACAACAACGCTGCCCTTTTCCCTGGAAACAAGACTCACCAACCCTGGTTCTAGGAGTCAGTTTGCAGGAGGTACTTGGAAATCTCAAACCAGCCAGAGTTGGCACTGGTGCCAGCTTGGTCCTGGGAGGCTTCCTTCACAATGCCGAATTTTAGGAGCCAGAAGGCAACTCTGAGCCACAAGCCCTGGAACACCAACGCAACGCGGCACCTTTTTCCTGGAAACAAGACTCACCAACCCTGGTTCTTGGAGTCAGTTTTCAGGAGGTACTTGGCACTCTCAAACCAGCCAAGTTGGCACTGGTGCCAGCTTGGTCCTGGGAGGCATCCTGCGCAATGCGGAATTTTAGGAGCCAGAAGGCTGCTCCGAGACACAGGCCCTGGAACACCAACAACGCCCGTTTTCCTGGAGAAACAAGACTCACCAACCCTGGTTCTAGGTGTCAGTTTGCAGGAGGTACTTGGCACTCTCAAACCAGCCCAAGTTGGCACTGGTGCCAGCTTGGTCCTGGGAGGCATCCTGCGCAATGCAGAATTTTAGGAGCCAGAAGGCTGCTCTGAGCCACAGGCCCTGGAACAACAACTCTGCCCCTTTTCCCAGGTGGAAAAACTCACCAACCCTAGTTCTAGGAGTCAGTTTGCAGGAGGTACTTGGCACTCTCAAACCAGCCAGAGTTTCCACTGGTGCCATCTTGGTCATGGAAGGCATCCTGCACAATGCAAAATTTTAGGAGCCAGAAGGCTGCTCTGAGCCACAGGCCCTGGAACACCAACTCAACGCTGCCCGTTTTCCCAGGAAACAAGACTCACCAACCCTGGTTCATGGTGTCAGTTTGCAGGAGGTACTTGGCACTCTCAAACCAGCCCAAGTTGGCACTGGTGCCAGCTTGGTCCTGGGAGGCATCCTGCGCAATGCGGAATTTTAGGAGCCAGAAGGCTGCTCCGAGCCACAGGCCCTGGAACACAACAACTGCCCGTTTTCCCTGGAAACAAGACTCACCAACCCTGGTTCTAGGTGTCAGTTTGCAGGAGGTACTTGGCACTCTGAAACCAGCCCAAGTTGGCACTGGTGCCAGCTTGGTCCTTGGAGGTCTCCTGCGCAATGCAGAATTTTAGGAGCCAGAAGGCTGCTCCGAGCCACAGGCCCTGGAACACCAACGAAACGCTGCCCGTTTTCCCTGGAAAAAAGACTCACCAACCCTGGTTCATGGTGTCAGTTTGCCGGAGGTACTTGGCACTCTCAATCCAGCCAGAGTTGGCACTGGTGCCAGCTTGGTCCTGGGAGGCCTCCTGCGCAATGCAGAATTTTAGGAGCCAGAAGGCTGCTCTGAGCCACAGGCCCTGGAACAAAATCTTGGCCCCTTTTCCAGGTGGAAAAGCTCACCAACCCTGGTTCTAGGAGTCAGTTTGCAGGAGGTACTTGGCACTCTCAAACCAGCCAAGTTGGCACTGGTGCCAGCTTGGTCCTGGGAGGCATCCTGCGCAATGCGGAATTTTAGGAGCCAGAAGGCTGCTCTGAGCCACAAGCCCTGGAACACAACCAACGCTGCCCTTTTCCCTGGAAACAAGACTCACCAACCCTGGTTCTAGGAGTCAGTTTGCAGGAGGTACTTGGCACTCTCAAACCAGCCCAAGTTGGCACTGGTGCCAGCTTGGTCCTGGGAGGCATCCTGCGCAATGCGGAATTTTAGGAGCCAGAAGGCTGCTCCGAGCCACAGGCCCTGGAACAACAATGCTGCCCTTTTCCCAGGAAACAAGACTCACCAACCCTGGTTCATGGTGTCAGTTTGCAGGAGGTACTTGGCACTCTCAAACCAGCCCAAGTTGGCACTGGTGCCAGCTTGGTCCTGGGAGGCATCCTGCGCAATGCGGAATTTTAGGAGCCAGAAGGCTGCTCTGAGCCACAAGCCCTGGAACACAACAACGCTGCCCCTTTTCCCTGGAAACAAGACTCACCAACCCTGGTTCATGGTGTCAGTTTGCAGGAGGTACTTGGCACTCTCAAACCAGCCCAAGTTGGCACTGGTGCCAGCTTGGTCCTGGGAGGCATCCTGCGCAATGCGGAATTTTAGGAGCCAGAAGGCTGCTCTGAGCCACAGGCCCTGGAACACAAAACTGCCCTTTTCCCAGGAGAAAAAGACTCACCAACCCTGGTTCTAGGTGTCAGTTTGCAGGAGGTACTTGGCACTCTCAAACCAGCCCAAGTTGGCACTGGTGCCAGCTTGGTCCTGGGAGGCATCCTGCGCAATGCGGAATTTTAGGAGCCAGAAGGCTGCTCCGAGCCACAGGCCCTGGAACACCAACACCTGCCCGTTTTCCCTGAGAAACAAGACTCACCAACCCTGGTTCTAGGTGTCAGTTTGCAGGAGGTACTTGGCACTCTCAAACCAGCCCAAGTTGGCACTGGTGCCAGCTTGGTCCTGGGAGGCATCCTGCGCAATGCGGAATTTTAGGAGCCAGAAGGCTGCTCTGAGCCACAGGCCCTGGAACAAAATGCTGCCCCATTTCCCAGGTATGAAAACTCACCAACCCTAGTTCTAGGAGTCAGTTTGCAGGAGGTACTTGGCACTCTCAAACCAGCCCAAGTTGGCACTGGTGCCAGCTTGGTCCTGGGAGGCATCCTGCGCAATGCGGAATTTTAGGAGCCAGAAGGCTGCTCTGAGCCACAGGCCCTGGAACAACAACGCTGCCCCTTTTCCCTGGAAACATAGCTCACCAACCCTGGTTCTAGGTTTCAGTTTGCAGGAGGTACTTGGCACTCTCAAACCAGCCCAAGTTGGCACTGGTGCCAGCTTGGTCCTGGGAGGCATCCTGCGCAATGCGGAATTTTAGGAGCCAGAAGGCTGCTCTGAGCCACAGGCCCTGGAACACCAACACCGCCCATTTTCCTGGAGAAACAAGACTCACCAACCCTGGTTCTAGGTGTCAGTTTGCAGGAGGTACTTGGCACTCTCAAACCAGCCCAAGTTGGCACTGGTGCCAGCTTGGTCCTGGGAGGCATCCTGCGCAATGCGGAATTTTAGGAGCCAGAAGGCTGCTCTGAGCCACAGGCCCTGGAACAACAACGCTGCCCTTTTCCCTGGAAACAAGCTCACCAACCCTGGTTCTAGGTGTCAGTTTGCAGGAGGTACTTGGCACTCTCAAACCAGCCCAAGTTGGCACTGGTGCCAGCTTGGTCCTGGGAGGCATCCTGCGCAATGCGGAATTTTTTGAGCCAGAAGGCTGCTCCGAGTACCAGGCCCTGGAACACCAATGCTGCCCTTTTCCCAGGAAAGAAGACTCACTAACCCAGGTCCATGGTTTCATATTTCAGGAGGTACTTGGCACTCTCAAACCAGCCAGAGTTTCCACTGGTGCCAGCTTAGTCCTGGAAGGCATCCTGCAAAATGCGGAATTTTAGCAGCCAGAAGGCTGCTCCGAGCCACAAGCGGTGGAACAGCAAAGACACGCTGCCCGTTTTCCCTGGAAACTAGGCTCACCAACCCTGGTTCATGGTGACAGTTTTCAGGAGGTACTTGGCACTCTGAATCCAGCCAGAGTTGGCACTGGTGCCATCTTGGTCCTGGGAGGCCTCCTGCGCAATTCAGAATTTTAGGAGCCAGAAAGCTGCTCTGAGCCACAAGCCCTGGAACACAAATCTGCCCCATTTCCCAGTGGAAACAAGCTCACCAACCCTGGTTCTAGGTGTCAGTTTGCAGGAGGTACTTGGCACTCTCAAACCAGCCCAAGTTGGCACTGGTGCCAGCTTGGTCCTGGGAGGCATCCTGCGCAATGCGGAATTTTAGGAGCCAGAAGGCTGCTCTGAGCCACAAGCCCTGGAACACCAACGCTGCCCCTTTTCCCTGGAAACAAGACTCACCAACCCTGGTTCTAGGTGTCAGTTTGCAGGAGGTACTTGGCACTCTCAAACCAGCCCAAGTTGGCACTGGTGCCAGCTTGGTCCTGGGAGGCATCCTGCGCAATGCGGAATTTTAGGAGCCAGAAGGCTGCTCCGAGCCACAGGCCCTGGAACACAACAACGCTGCCCGTTTTCCTGGAAACAAGACTCACCAACCCTGGTTCTAGGTGTCAGTTTGCAGGAGGTACTTGGCACTCTCAAACCAGCCCAAGTTGGCACTGGTGCCAGCTTGGTCCTGGGAGGCATCCTGCGCAATGCGGAATTTTAGGAGCCAGAAGGCTGCTCTGAGCCACAGGCCCTGGAACACCAACGCTGCCCTTTCCCTGGAAACAAGCTCACCAACCCTGGTTCTAGGTGTCAGTTTGCAGGAGGTACTTGGCACTCTCAAACCAGCCCAAGTTGGCACTGGTGCCAGCTTGGTCCTGGGAGGCATCCTGCGCAATGCGGAATTTTAGGAGCCAGAAGGCTGCTCCGAGCCACAGGCCCTGGAACAACAATGCTGCCCTTTTCCCTGGAAACAAGACTCACCAACCCTGGTTCATGGTGTCAGATTGCAGGAGGTACTTGGCACTCTCAAACCAGCCCAAGTTGGCACTGGTGCCAGCTTGGTCCTGGGAGGCATCCTGCGCAATGCGGAATTTTAGGAGCCAGAAGGCTGCTCAGAGCCACAGGCCCTGGAACACCAACGCAATGCCCGTTTTCCTGGAGAAATAAGACTCAACAAATCTGATTCTAGGCGTAATTTTGCAGGAGGTACTTGGCACTCTCAAACCAGCCCAAGTGGGCACTGGTGCCAGCTTGGTCCTTGGAGCCATCCTGCGCAATGCGGAATTTTTTGAGCCAGAAGGCTGCACTGAGCCACAGGCCCTGGAACAAAATCTTTGCCCCATTTCCCAGGTTTGGAAAACTGACCAACCCTGGTTCTACGTGTCAGTTTTCAGGAGGTACTTGGCACTCTCAAACCAGCCAGAGTTGGCACTGCTGCCAGCTTGATCCTGGGAGGTATCCTGCACAATACGGAATTTTAGGAGCCAGAAGGCTGCTCTGAGCCACAGGCCCTGGATCACCATTGCTGCCCTTTTCCCAGGAAACAAGATTTACTTACCCAGGATCATGGTGTCAGATTGCAGGAGGTACTTGGCACTCTCAAACCAGCCCAAGTTGGCACTGGTGCCAGCTTGGTCCTGAGTGGCATCCTGCACAATGCGGAATTTTAGTTGCCAGAAGGCTGCTCAGAGTCACAGGCCCTGGAACACCAACAACTGCCCGTTTTCCTGGAGAACAAGACTCACCAACCCTGGTTCTAGGTGTCAGTTTGCAGGAGGTACTTGGCACTCTCAAACCAGCCCAAGTTGGCACTGGTGCCAGCTTGCCTCTGGGAGGCATCCTGCACAATGCGGAATTTTAGGAGCCAGAAGGCTGCTCTGAGCCACAAGCCCTGGAACACCAACAACGCTGCCCTTTTCCTGGAAACAAGACTCACCAGTACTGCTTCTAGGTGTCAGTTTTCAGGAGCTACTTGGCACTCTCAAACCAGCCCAAGTTGGCACTTGTGCCAGCTTGGTCCTTGGAAGCATCCTGCGCAATGCGGATTTTAGGAGCCAGAAGGCTGCTCTGAGCCACAAGCCCTGGAACACAACAACTGCCCATTTTCCTGGAAACAAGACTCACCCACCCTAGTTCTAGGAGTCAGTTCGCAGGAGGTACTTGGCACTCTAAATCAAGCCCATGTTGGCACTGCTGCCAACTTGCTTCTGGGAGGCATCCTGCGCAATGCGGAATTTTAGGAGAGAGAAGTATGCTCCGAGCCACAGGCCCTGGAACCGCCAACGCTGCCGCTTTTCCCTGGAAAGATCGCTCACCAACCCTGGTTCTAGGTTTCAGATTGCAGGAGGTACTTGGCAGTCTCAAACCAGCCCAAGTTGGCACTGGTGCCAGCTTGGTCCTGGGAGGCATCCTGCGCAATGCGGAATTTTAGGAGCCAGAAGGCTGCTCTGAGCCACAGGCCCTGGAACACCAACACCGCCCGTTTTCCTGGAGAAACAAGACTCACCAACCCTGGTTCTAGGTGTCAGTTTGCAGGAGGTACTTGGCACTCTCAAACCAGCCCAAGTTGGCACTGGTGCCAGCTTGGTCCTGGGAGGCATCCTGCGCAATGCGGAATTTTAGGAGCCAGAAGGCTGCTCTGAGCCACAGGCCCTGGAACACAACAACGCTGCCCCTTTTCCCTGGAAACAAGACTCACCAACCCTGGTTCTAGGTGTCAGTTTGCAGGAGGTACTTGGCACTCTCAAACCAGCCCAAGTTGGCACTGGTGCCAGCTTGGTCCTGGGAGGCATCCTGCGCAATGCGGAATTTTAGGAGCCAGAAGGCTGCTCTGAGCCACAAGCCCTGGAACAAAAACTCTGCCCCATTTCCCAGTGGAACAAGCTCACCAACCCTAGTTCTAGGAGTCAGTTTGCAGGAGGTACTTGGCACTCTCAAACCAGCCCAAGTTGGCACTGGTGCCAGCTTGGTCCTGGGAGGCATCCTGCGCAATGCGGAATTTTAGGAGCCAGAAGGCTGCTCCGAGCCACAGGCCCTGGAACACCAACAACGCCCGTTTTCCTGAGAAACAAGACTCACCAACCCTGGTTCTAGGTGTCAGTTTGCAGGAGGTACTTGGCACTCTCAAACCAGCCCAAGTTGGCACTGGTGCCAGCTTGGTCCTGGGAGGCATCCTGCGCAATGCGGAATTTTAGGAGCCAGAAGGCTGCTCTGAGCCACAAGCCCTGGAACAAAATCTTTGCCCCATTTCCCAGGTTTGGAAAACTCACCAACCCTAGTTCTAGAAGTCAATTTGCAGGAGATACTTGGCACTCTCAAACCAGCCCAATTTTGCACGGGTTCCAGCTTGGTCCTGGGTGGCATCCTGCGCAATGCGGAATTTTAGGAGCCAGAAGGCTGCTCTGAGCCACAAGCCGTGGAACACCAACGCAACGCTGCACCTTTTTCCTGGAAACATAGCTCACCAACCCTGGTTCTAGGAGTCAAGTTGCAGGAGGTACTTGGCACTCTCAAACCAGCCCAAGTTGGCACTGGTGCCAGCTTGGTCCTGGGAGGCATCCTGCGCAATGCGGAATTTTAGGAGCCAGAAGGCTGCTCTGAGCCACAGGCCCTGGAACACCAAAACTGCCCCTTTTCCTGGGAAACAAGACTCACCAACCCTGGTTCTATGGTGTCAGTTTGCAGGAGGTACTTGGCACTCTCAAACCAGCCCAAGTTGGCACTGGTGCCAGCTTGGTCCTGGGAGGCATCCTGCGCAATGCGGAATTTTAGGAGCCAGAAGGCTGCTCTGAGCCACAAGCCCTGGAACACAACACTGCCCCTTTTCCCAGGAAACAAGACTCACCAACCCTGGTTCTAGGAGTCAGTTTGCAGGAGGTACTTGGCACTCTCAAACCAGCCCAAGTTGGCACTGGTGCCAGCTTGGTCCTGGGAGGCATCCTGCGCAATGCGGAATTTTAGGAGCCAGAAGGCTGCTCTGAGCCACAGGCCCTGGAACAACAACGCTGCCCCTTTTCCCTGGAAACAAGACTCACCAACCCTGGTTCTAGGTGTCAGTTTGCAGGAGGTACTTGGCACTCTCAAACCAGCCCAAGTTGGCACTGGTGCCAGCTTGGTCCTGGGAGGCATCCTGCACAATGCAGAATTTTAGGAGCCAGAAGGCTGCTCTGAGACACAAGCCCTGGAACACCAACGCAACGCTGCATCATTTTCCTGAAAACAAGACTCACCAACCCTGGTTCTTGGAGTCAGTTTTCAGGAGGTACTTGGCACTCTCAAACCAGCCCAAGTTGGCACTGGTGCCAGCTTGGTCCTGGGAGGCATCCTGCGCAATGCGGAATTTTAGGAGCCAGAAGGCTGCTCGAGCCACAGGCCCTGGAACAACCAACGCTGCCCCTTTTCCCTGGAAACAAGACTCACCAACCCTGGTTCTAGGTGTCAGTTTGCAGGAGGTACTTGGCACTCTCAAACCAGCCCAAGTTGGCACTGGTGCCAGCTTGGTCCTGGGAGGCATCCTGCGCAATGCGGAATTTTAGGAGCCAGAAGGCTGCTCTGAGCCACAGGCCCTGGAACAACAACGCTGCCCCTTTTCCCTGGAAACAAGCTCACCAACCCTGGTTCTAGGTGTCAGATTGCAGGAGGTACTTGGCACTCTCAAACCAGCCCAAGTTGGCACTGGTGCCAGCTTGGTCCTGGGAGGCATCCTGCGCAATGCAGAATTTTAGGAGCCAGAAGGCTGCTCTGAGCCACAAGCCCTGGAACAAAACTTTGCCCCATTTCCCAGGTTGGAAAAACTCACCAACCCTAGTTCTAGGAGTCAGTTTGCAGGAGGTACTTGGCACTCTCAAACCAGCCCAAGTTGGCACTGGTGCCAGCTTGGTCCTGGGAGGCATCCTGCGCAATGCGGAATTTTAGGAGCCAGAAGGCTGCTCTGAGCCACAGGCCCTGGAACACCAACGCTGCCCCTTTCCCTGGAAACAAAGCTCACCAACCCTGGTTCATGGTGTCAGATTGCAGGAGGTACTTGGCACTCTCAAAAAAGCCCAAGTTGGCACTGCTGCCAGCTTGGTCCTGGGAGGCATCCTGCGAAAGGCGTAATTTTAGGAGCCAGAAGGCTGCCCGGAGCCACAAGCCCTGGAACACCAATGCAACACTGCCCTTTTCCCTGGAAACAAGACTCACCAACCCTGGTTCATGGTGTCAGATTGCAGGAGGTACTTGGCACTCTCAAACCAGCCCAAGTTGGCACTGTTGCCAGCTTGGTCCTGGGAGGCCTCCTGCGCAATGCAGAATTTTTTGAGCCAGTAGGCTGCTCTGAGCCACAAGCCCTGTAAAAAAATCTTTGCCCCATTTCCCAGGTTTGGAAAACTCACCAACCCTAGTTCTTGGAGTCAGTTTGCAGGAGGTACTTGGCACTCTCAAACCAGCCCAAGTTGGCACTGGTGCCAGCTTGGTCCTGGGAGGCATCCTGCGCAATGCGGAATTTTAAGAGCCAGAAGGCTGCTCTGAGCCACAAGCCCTGGAACACAACAACGCTGCCCTTTTCCCTGGAAACAAGACTCACCAACCCTGGTTCATGGTGTCAGTTTGCAGGAGGTACTTGGCACTCTCAAACCAGCCCAAGTTGGCACTGGTGCCAGCTTGGTCCTGGGAGGCATCCTGCGCAATGCGGAATTTTAGGAGCCAGAAGGCTGCTCTGAGCCACAGGCCCTGGAACACCAAAACGGCCCCTTTTCCCTGGTAAGAAAAACTCACCAACCCTAGTTCTAGGTGTCAGTTTGCAGGAGGTACTTGGCACTCTCAAACCAGCCCAAGTTGGCACTGGTGCCAGCTTGGTCCTGGGAGGCATCCTGCGCAATGCGGAATTTTAGGAGCCAGAAGGCTGCTCTGAGCCACAGGCCCTGGAACAAAACTCTGCCCTTTTCCCTGGAAACATAGCTCACCAACCCTGGTTCTAGGTTTCAGTTTGCAGGAGGTACTTGGCACTCTCAAACTAGCCCAATTTGGCCCTGGTGCCAGTTGCGTCTGGGAGGCATTCTGTGTAATGCCGAATTTTTTGAGACAGAAGGCTGCTCTGAGACAAAGGCCCTGGATAAAAATCTTTCCCCATTTCCCAGGTTTGCAAAACTCACCAACGCTAGTTCTAGGAGTCCTTTTGCCGGAGGTACTTGGTACTCTCAAACCAGCCCAAGTTAGCACTGGTGCCAGTTTACGTCTGGGAGGCATCCTGTACAATGCGGAGTTTTACGAGCCCGAAGGCTGCTCTGAGCCACAGGCCCTGGAACACCAACACCGCCCGTTTTCCTGGAGAAACAAGAACTCACCAAACCTGGTTCTAGGGGTCAGTTTGCAGAAGGTACTTGGCACTCTAAAACAAGCCAGAGCTGGCACTGGTGTCAGCTTGGTCCTGGAAGGCAAACTGCGCAATGCAGAATTTTTTGAGCCAGAAGGCTGCTCCGAGCCACAGGCCCTGGAACACCAATGCTGCCCTTTTCCTAGGAAACCAGACTCACAAACCCTGGTCCATCGTGTCAGATTGCAGGAGGTACTCTGCACTCTCAAACAAGCCCGAGTTTCCACTGGTGCCAGCTTAGTCCTGGAAGGCATCCTGCAAAATGTGGAATTTTCGAAGCCAGAAGACTGCTCCGAGCAACAAGCCCTGGAACACCAACGCAACGCTGCCCGTTTTCCTTGGAAACAAGACTCACCAACCCTAGTTCTAGGAGTCAGTTTGCAGGAGGTACTTGGCACTCTCAAACCAGCGCAAGTTTGCACTGGTGCCAGCTTGGTCCTGGGAGGCATCCTGCACAATGCGGAATTTTAGGAGCCTGAAGGCTTTTCTGAGCCACAAGCCCTGGAACAAAAATTTGCCCCTTTTCCCAGGTGGAAAACTCACCAACCCTTGTTCCCGGAGTCACTTTGCAGGAGGTACTTGGCACTGTCAAACCAGCCCAAGTTGGCAGTGGTTGCAGGCTGGTCCTGGAAGGTATCATGTGCAATGCGGAATTTTAGGAGGCAGACGGCTTCTCCGAGACACAAACCCTGGAGTACCAACGCTCCCCGTTTTCCCTGGAATCAAGTCTCACCAACTCTGTTTCTTAAAATGAGTTTGCAGGAGGTACTGTGCACTCTCAATCCAGCCCAAGTTTGCACGGGTGCCAGCTTGCCTCTGGGAGGCGTCCTGCGCAATGCAAGAGCCGCAGAAGACGGGTTACCACAACTGGCCGAAGGAACGTGCCGGTTCCCGTCGTCTTTCGGCAGAAGACTCGGTCCGGAGCGCACAGCGACCGGCCCAATGCTCTTGTGCGCCAACAAGCCGCTTCTTCGCCTCCGGGCGACGGAGAGCTCGGCAGATGCTGAGACGCGTTAAACGAAGGCGCAAAGCACTGGGATTGAGTGCACAGCTCTCAAACTGAGCGAGGACAAGAACTAACCACTTTCCAGACGTTTTAGCTTCCTTTAACAGACGAAGGGGAAAAGTTTTCGGACAACTTTTCTTTGCACCTTTCTAAGGTATTTGAAGCACTCTATGGGGAATCTTACTTTTTCTTTTCGCCTCGGAGCTAGATAAGAACTCGACTAGCTTTATGAAAAACGTCCGGGGATTCTTCCTGTGCTGGCACAGTTTTTTCTTGAGAGAAAGCCTGGAAAAGCTTTTTCGCTAAGATGTAGGCGGCAAGAGCCGCAGAAGACGGGTTACCACAACTGGCCGAAGGTAGGTGCCGGTTCCCGTCGTCTTTCGGCAGAAGACTCGGTCCGGAGCGCACCGCCACCGGCACAATGCTCTGTGCGCGAACAAGTCGCTTCTTCGCCTCTGGTCGACAGAGAGGTCGGCTAATTCTAAGACGCGTTAAACGAAAGCGCAAAGCACCGGGATTGAGTGCACAGCTCTCAAACTGAGCCAGGACAAGAACTAACCACTTTCCAGACGTTTAAACTTACTTTAACATAGGAAGGGAAAAAGTGGTGGACAACCCCACCACTTCTAAAATTCTATTTAGAAGTAAAAAAGAACCCATTCAAACAACTAAGTCTCTGTTCCCATCTGTATAAAATAAGCAGTTCATTTCCTGCTTTCTTAGCAGATTCTTTAGCTTCTATTATTATGGCAACCTTTTCTTGCTCTTCTAGATTAGAACCAAATTCTTACAGCATATGATGAAACATAGGTTTGCTGTATCTTATATATCCTATATTCTATATCTTATATTCTTATATACAGAAGTCCAGCAAGGAATTCAGACCTCAAAAGAAGCGTCTGTAGAACAAGATTCAGCACAACGTTGGGACATATAAGCTATTTTTCAGGAAAAGCGGCCAAACGGAAACTTTTTAGACTTCTATACGATCATGGCTGCTTGCTTCCAGAACCTGACCTAAGTTGCTGGAAACTAGCTGCAGTATTATTGTGGGCAGTGCTGTGAATGTAGGACATCGTCATTCTTCTCTTCCATTGAAAA
>NW_026108275.1:0-12739 GCF_022539315.1 Serinus canaria | reverse complement strand
CGCCCCGCCGTTCCCGCGCGGGTTCCCCCCCGCCGCCCCCGCAGCATCGCCCTCGCCGGGGTGCGGAGGTGCAGCCCCGCGCCGCCCCCGCCGTACCGGAGATCCCTCCCCTCCCCTCGCTGTGCACCGCGCCCCGCTGCACCGCATCGTCCCGCACCGCCCCGGCGCCCACCGTTAATAGCGCCCCGGTTCACCGGTGCAGCCCCCGCTGGCCACGAGCCCGCTCCCGGTGCTGCGGGCGGCCCCCCCGCCGCCTCCCCCCCCCCCCGCTGCAGGTGCAGGGCTCGGCTCGGCGCTTTCCCTCCTTTTTCATTTTTGAGGTGCACGCCCCAAAAATACAAACCCGCGCGGTGCCTCCCGTTCCCGGGGGGGTTTTGGGGTGCGCAGCCCCCCGTACCCCGCTCTCCCGCCGCGTTCCCGAACCGGGGCCCCCCTCCTGTCCCCCCGCATCCTCCGGGGGGTCCCCCGCACCCCCCTCTGAAGGTCACGGCTGCGGGTGGCTCGGACCGCCCGGTTTTGGGGCGCGGGGGGGGGGTCCCGGTACCGCAGCCCCCCCCCCACCCATCCCGCACCCCCCGTCCCGCTCGGGGACTCGGTGGCCGCGGGGACTTTGGCCGGCGGCGCGTTCGTGGCGTTTGCGGCCGCCCGGGACCGGCGGGGCTTGGAGGGGTAGGGGGGGGGTCCAGCGAGCCCCCCCCGAGCCCCCTCCCAGCTTTTCCCCCCTTCCTTTACCGGGGGGGCCGCGCTGAGCCCGCCCCGCTCGTGACACAGGTGGCGGAGCCCGTGCGGAGGGACCGGGCAGCGGGGGGGGGCTCGGAGCGGGTTCGGGGGGGGCCGCAGCGTGCCCTGACCCCCCCCTTGAACCCCTCCAGACCCCCGGCAAGCCGAGGATGCTCGGGGGGACCCCGCGAACCCCCCAAAAGGCCAGGGTGAGTGGCGGGGGGGGCCTCCCCCGGTGGCGCCAACCGGGCGCGAATTTTTGGGGTTTCCTGTTTTTCTCCGGTGCATGATGGGGAGTGGGGCCGGGGGGGCACAGCCGGGGGTTTGGGGGGCACACCCCAGGGTGGGGGGCTCACCCGGGGTGGGGGGTACATCTGGGGGTCCCCCCAATGAGTGCTGGGGGGCTGCTCTGCTCGGGGACCCCCAGCACGGCAGATTTGGGGTGGGGGGGGGGGTTGGGATTTTGGGTCCTTTTTTCTGGGGGGTGCGGGGGAGTTTTGGGGGAGTTTTTGGGGGGGCTTGGGGGGGCACGGGCAGGGCCGGGTGTGGGAGCAGCCGCCGCCGCACGCAGCAGCCGCTCATTTATTATTGATCTGCGTATCTGGTGTCGGGCCCAGCGCCGCCCCGGTGCCCCCCCCGGTGCCACCCCCGGTGCCCCCCCCGGTACCCCGGGGTGCCGCACACCTTGGGGAGGGGTCGCTGGCGGGGAGGACCTTGCGGTTTCCATGGCCACGGGGCTGCGTTTTCCCGGGAAAACCGATACAAACGGGTGGGTGCGACCCCGCGGAGCCCCCACAGGACCCCCCACCCTCCCCGGTAAGGTCCCGGTGTCCCCGCAGGGCGCCGGGAGTTGAGCTGCGGGGTCCCCGCGCCGCTGCCCCCCCCTCTCCAAGATGTCCTATTTCACCGAGCACTTCTGGGTAAGCTGGGACCCCCCCCCCCACTTTAGGTGCCCCCACTCTTGGGTGCCCCCCACCCTCAGAGACCCCTCCCTCCCACCCTTGGGGGAGGTGAATTTTCAAGGCCCGGCGCTTTTGTTAATGATGTTAATTAATTAATTGGAGGGTGGGCGGTGTAGGGGGTGGGCTGGGGGTCTCCCCGCTGTGGTGACATCGCTGTCCCCCCCCCCCCATTCCGTGGGGGTCCCCAGCCCGGGGGGGGTGGGGGAAGTCGCGTGGTCGGCGCTTCCTGGTTCGTCCGGCAGCTGCTGCCACCTTCCTCTTCCTCCTGCCTCAGTTTCCCCTGGGGGTTCACCTGCACCCCCAGCGCGGCTGGGGGGGGGGGTGGGGGCTGAGGTGAAAGCACTTTGTGGGTGGGGGGGAGGGAACAGCACCCAAAATAACCCTGGGGATTTTTGGGGTTCAGCCCAGCCCCGTCCTGGGGAGGGCTGGTTCTGGGTGTGGGGGAGGGGGGGGGGCTCAGCACCCCAATTTGGGGGGGTTTGGGGCACTCCAGACGCTGCTCCTGGGGAAAAGGGGGTGTGGGGGTCCCAGATTTGGGATCTGAGGGGGGGTCTCCCCTGGCAGGGTGAGAAGAACCACGGCTTTGACGTCCTCTACCACAACATGAAGCACGGGCAGATCTCCACCAAGGAGCTGGCTGACTTCGTCCGGGAGAGGTACCCGGGGCTGGGCACACCCTGGGGGCTCCCCAGAACCCTTTGGGGGGGTCCCCAAAACCCTGGCTCCATCCCAAATCCCCCTCCCGGCCGTCCCCAGGGCCGCCATCGAGGAGAACTACGCCAAGGCCATGGTGAAGCTGTCGAAGATGGCCACGAACGGGACCCAGCTGGGGTACGGATAGGGTGGGTGGCTGGTGCACATTGAGGTGGCTTTGGGGACACCTCAGTGACCGTTCTGGTGGCCCCCCCGAGCAGGACCTTCGCTCCTCTGTGGGAGGTTTTCCGCATCTCCTCGGACAAGCTGGCGCTGTGCCACCTGGAGCTGATGAAGAAGCTGCACGACCTCATCAAGGAGATCTCGCGCTACGGCGAGGAGCAAGGCCGGGTGCACAAGAAGGTAACGCCGTGTCCCCTCCCCGGCGCTGTCCCCTCCCCGGTGTGTCCCCAGCCAGCCCTGCCCACGCTGCCGTGTCCCCACAGTCCAAGGAGGAGGTGGCAGGGACGCTGGAGGCCGTGCAGCTGCTGCACGGGGTGGCCCAGCTGCTGCCCAAGTCCAAGGAGAGCTACCACAGCAAGTGCCAGGAGTACGAGCGGCTGCGCAAGGAGGGCACCAGCCAGAAGGAGATCGACAAGGTGCCACCCCCTCCGTGTCCCCCCCTGGGTGGTCCCTGTCCCCTCGTGGTGGTTCTTGTCCTGTTCTTGCTGGTCCCCATCCCCTCGTGGTGGTTCTTGTTCCTCCTCCCCGCGGTCCCTGTCACCTCCCCCAGGGGTCTGTGTCCCTTCCCTGGTGATTCTGGACCCTCCCTCGATGGTCCTGTTGTCCCACAGTGACCCCTATCCCCTCCCTGATGGTCCCTGTCCCCCCCAAGAGGCCCCTGTCCCCTCCCTGATGGTCCCTGTCCCCCCAAGAGCCCCTTCCCCTCCTGATGTCCCTGTCCCCCCAAGGTCCCTGTCCCCTCCCGATGGTTCCTTCCCCCCCAAGAGGCCCCTGTCCCCTCCCTGATGGTCCCTGTCCCCCCCCAAGAGGCCCCTGTCCCCTCCCTGATGGTCCCTGTCCCCCCCAAGAGGTCCCTGTCCCCTCCCTAGGATGGTTCCTGTCTTCCTCCCAGCTGTCCCCTGTCCCCCCTGGGTGGTCTCTGTCCTGTTCCTGACGATCCCTGTCCTTGTCCCTGCTGTCCCCTGGCTGTCCCTGGTTGTCCCTGGCTGTCCCCTGTCCTGTTCCTGACGATCCCTGTCATTCCCCTGACTGTCCCTTGTCCCCTCCCTGATAATCCCTGTCCTTGTCCCCCGGCTGTCCCCTGTCCCCTCTGGGTGGTCTCTGTCCCATTCCTGACGATCCCTGTCCTTGTCCCTGGCTGTCCCTTGTCCCGTTTCTGATGATCCCTGTCCTTGTCCCTGGCTGTCCCTTGTCCCATTCCTGACGATCCCTGTCCTTGTCCCGGCTGTCCCCGGCTGTCCCCTGGCTGTCCCTTGTCCCATTCCTGACGATCCCTGTCCTTGTCCCGGCTGTCCCCGGCTGTCCCCTGGCTGTCCCCTTGCCCGGCGGTGGCACAGGCGGAGCTGAAGTCGCGCAAGGCGGGCGAGGCTCTGCGGAGGGCGGTGGACAAATACAACGCTGCCCGCGCCGACTTCGAGCAGCGCATGCTGGACTCGGCCATGGTGGGCACGGCTGGCACCCCCGGGAGAGGGGTGGGCAGGGCTGGGAACTGGGAGAGTGGTGGGCACTGGTGGGAACTGGGAGAGGGGTGGGCACTGGTGGGAATTGGGAAAAGAATGGGCACAGCTGGGATGTGGGCAGGGATGGGAACTGGTGGGATTTGGGTGTGGATGGGCATTGGTGGGATTTGGGAAAGGTGGGATCCCTGGGGACATTCCACCCATGCCAACCCCCCTTCCCTGCCCACCTGGGGACATCCCACCCATCCCAAACCCTTCCACACCCACCTGGGGACATCCCACCCATCCCAAACCCTTCCACACCCACCTGGGGACATCCCACCCTCCCAACCCTTCCTGCCCACCTGGGGACATCCCACCCATCCCAAACCCTTCCCACCCACCTGGGGACATCCCACCCATCCCAACCCCTTCCCGCCCACCTGGGGACATCCCACCCATCCCAAACCCTTCCACACCCACCTGGGGACATCCCACCCATCCCAAACCCTTCCCTGCCCACCTGGAGACATCCCGCCCATCCCAAACCCTTCCACACCCACCTGGAGACATCCCACCCATCCCAAACCCTTCCACACCCACCTGGGGACATCCCACCTATCCCAAACCCTTCCCTGCCCACCTGGGGACATCCCACCCATCCCAAACCCTTCCCTGCCCACCTGGGGACATCCCACCCATCCCAAACCCTTCCCTGCCCACCTGGGGACATCCCACCCATGCCAACCCCCCTTCCCTGCCCACCTGGGGACATCCCACCCATCCCAAACCCCTCTTCCACACCCACCTGAGGACATCCCACCCATCCCAACCCCCTTCCACACCCACCTGGGGACATCCCACCCATCCCAACCCTCTTCCACACCCACCTGGGGACATCCACCCATCCAAACCTTCCCTGCCCACTGGAGACATCCCACCCATCCCAAACCCTTCCCTGCCCACCTGGAGACATCCCACCCATCCCAAACCCTTCCACACCCACCTGGGGACATCCCACCCATCCCAAACCCTTCCCTGCCCACCTGGGGACATCCCACCCATCCCAAATCCTTCCCTGCCCACCTGGGGATCCCTGGGGATGTCCCCCCTTCCTGACCCCCCGTTTTTCCCGCTCCAGCGCTTCCAGGAGGTGGAAGAAGCCCACCTGCGGCACATGAAGGGGCTCATCGGCTCCTACTCGCACTCCGTGGAGGACACCCACGTCCAGATCGGCCAGGTGAGTCCCCAGGTGAGTGAGCCCCTCCCCATTCCCATTTCCCCTCGTTACTCCATGTCCCCTTCCCTTTTTCCCTCCCCCAGGTCCACGAGGAGTTCAAGCAGAACGTGGAGAACATCGGCACCGAGATGCTGCTGCGGAGGTTCGCCGAGAGCAAGGGCACGGGCAGGGAGCGGCCAGGTGAGCCCGGCCGGGGGTCCCACCTGGCGGGGATGGGCCCCTGCTGATCCCAGACTGATCCCGGGTTGATCCAGGTTGATCCCAGGTTGATCCCAGACTGATCTGGGTTGATCCTGGCTGATCCCAGGCTGATCCCGAGTTGATCCCAGGCTGATCCTGGGTTGATCCCAGGCTGATCCTGGACTGATCTGGGTTGATCCTGGGCTCACCCTGAGCTGGTCCCAGGTTGATCCTGAGTGATCCCGGGCTGATCCAGGTTGATCCTGGCTGATCCCGACTGATCCCAGCTGATCTGGTCTGACCAGTGTTGATCTGGGTTGATTCCAGGTTGATCCCGGGTTGATCCGGGCTGATTCTGGGTTGATCCCAGCTGATCCTGGGCTGATCCTGCCTGATCCATGTTGATCCTGGGTTCGTCCCGGGCTGATCCCGGGTTGATCCAGGCTGATCCTATGTTGATCCCAGCTGATCTGGGCTGATCCATGTTGATCCTGGGCTGATTCTGGGTTGATCCGAGCTGATCCTGGGTTGATCCCGGGCTCACCCTGAGCTGATCCAGGCTGATCCCGGGTTGATCCCAGCTGATCTGGGCTGGTCCCAGGCTGATCTGGGTTGATCCCAGCTGATCCTGGGCTGATCCCGGCTGATCTGTGTTGATCTCGGGTTGATCCTGTGTTGATCCTAGCTGATCTGGGCTGGTCCCGAGCGGATCTGGGTTGATACCAGGTTGATCCCGGGTTGATCCAGGCTGATCCTGGGTTGATCCCAGCTGATCTGGGCAGGTCCCAGGCTGATCCGGGTTGATCCCGTGCTGATCTGGGTTGATCCCAGGTTGATCCTGTGTTGATCCCAGCTGCTCTGGGTTGATCCTGGGCTGAGCCCGGGCTGATCCTGGGTTGATCCCAGCTGATCTGGGTTGATCCTGGGCTGATTCTGGGTTGATCCCGGCTGATCCCGCTCTCCGTGGCAGGAGCGTTGGATTTCGACGAGTACCGGCTGGCTCCAGCGCAGGAAGGCAAGTACGTCTGCACCCAGCTGGGAGGGCCGGGGGCTGCGGAGACCCCTCCTCACCCCGCTCCCGCTTTCCCCAGGACCCAAGAGGAGCCGGAGCAAAGCCTTCCGCATCCCGGGCCTGAGCCGGAAGGAGCGGGAGCGTGACGCTGTGTAAGAGCCTCGGTCCGGCACCCCGGAGCTCTGCATCCCGGCATTCCCACATTCCTCAGCCCGGCATCCCTGCTTTGGTTCATCCCTGAATTCCTGCAAACCACATCCTACATCCCTGCATTCCCACATCCCTGCGTCCCCGAATTCCCACATCCCTGCATCCCTGAACTCCTGCAAACCAAATCCTATATCCCTGCATCCCTACATTTCCACATCCCTGAATTCCTGCATCCCTGCATTCCCACATCCCTGCATCTCTGAATTCCCACATCCCTGAAATTCCCACATCCCTGCATCCTGAATTCCCGCATCTCACATCCTATATCCCTGAATTCCCACATGCCTGAATTCCCATATGCCTGCATCCCTCAATTCCCACATCCCCGAATTCCCACATCCCTGCATCCCTCAATTCCCACATCCCTGCATCCCTCAATTCCCACATCCCTGAATTCCCACATCCCTGCAATTCCCACATCCCTGAATTCCCACATCCCTGAATGCTCACATCCCTGCATCCCTGAATTCCCACATCCCTGAATTCCATACTCACATCCCTGAATTCCTGCATCCCTGAATTCCCACATCCCTGCATCCCTAAATTCCCACAAACCATATCCTATATCCCTGAATTTCTGCATCCCTGCATCCCTGAATTCCCACATCCCTGCATCCCTAAATTCCTGCAAACCACATCCTACATCCCTGAATTCCCGCATCCCTGCATCCCTGAATTCCCACATCCCTGAATTCCCCCATCCCTGCATCCCTGAATTCCCCCATCCCTGAGTTCCCCCATCCCCGAATTCCCACATCCCTGAATTCCCACATCCCTGAATGCCTGAATCTCTGCATCCCTGAGTTCCCCCATCCCTGAGTTCCCACATCCCTGAATTCCCCCATTCCTGCATCCCTACATCCCTGAATTCCCACATCCCTGAATTCCCACATCTCTGAATTCCCACATTCCCCCCTCCCTGAATTCCCACATCCCCGAATTCCCCCATCCCTGAATCCCCACATCCCTGAATTCCCGAATTCCCCCATCCCTGTATCCCACCCCCTTTCCCCCTCCCCAGCCTGACTCTCCCCCGTCATTCCCCAGGGAATCTCCGGATACCGACCTGGTGAGTGTCCCAGTGCCCCGCCCGGCGCTGCCCTTCCCAGACTGGGAGCACTGGGAATGTCGGGGCGTGTCCCTCCCTGCAGGGCGGCCCCGAGGTGGACGAGGACGGGTTCGCCGTGCGCCCGGAGAGCGCCCGCAGTATCCTTGGGAAAGGGGGAATTGGGGGGATCCAGGGGGATTCCGAACGAGGATTTGGGGGGATCCAGGGGGAATCCAGACGGGGATTTGGGGGGGATCCAGGGGGAATTCCAGCTGGGGATTTTGGGGGGATCCAGGGGGAATTCCAGGCAGGGATTTGGGGGGATCCATGGGATTTCTGAACGAGGATCTGGGGGGATCCAGGGGGAATCCAGACGGGGATTTTGGGGGGGATCCAGGGGGGAATTCCAGCCGGGGATTTGGGGGGGATCCAGGGGGAATTCAAGCCGGGGATTTTGGGGGATCCAGGGGGAATCCAGCTGGGGATTTGGGGGGTCCAAGGGGAATTCCAGACGGGGATTGGGGGGGATCCAGGGGGAATTCCAGACGGGGATTTTGGGGGGATCCAGGGGGAATCCAGCTGGGATTTGGGGGGTCCAGGGGGAATCCAGCTGGGGATTTGGGGACAGGGGAATCCAGACGGGATTTGGGGGGATCCAGGGGGAATCCAGCTGGGGATTTTGGGGGGATCCAGGGGGAATCCAGCCGGGGATTTTGGGGGATCCAGGGGAATCCGTGGGGATTTGGGGGGTCCAGGGGAATTCCAGCTGGGATTGGGGGGTCCAGGGGGAATCCGTGGGGATTTTGGGGGGATCCAGGGGGAATTCAGACGGGATTTTGGGGGGATCCAGGGGGAATCAGCGGGGATTGGGGTCCAGGGGAATCTAGCGGGATTTTTGGGGGATCAGGGGATTCAGCGGGGATTCGGGGATCCAGGGGATTTAACCGCATTTGGGGGATCAAGGCATTCCAATGGGGATTTGGGCATCATGGGAATCCAATTGGGGATTTTTGGGGGATCCAAGGGGAATTGCAAGCTGGGATTTTTTGGGGGATCCAGAGGGAATTCCAGCAGGGCATTTTTGAGGGATCCAAGGGCAATTCCAAGCAGGGATTTTGGAGCATCCAGGGGGAATTCCAGCTGTGCATTTTTGAGGGATCCAAGGGCAATTCCAACCGGGGATTTTTGAGGGATCCAAGGGGAATTCCGACTGGATATTTTTGGGGGATCCAAGAGCAATTCAAGATGGGCATTTTTGGGGGATCCAGGGGGAATTCCAGCAGGGCATTTTGGGAGATCCAAGAGCAATTCCAGCAGGGCATTTTGAGGGATCCAAGGGGAATTCCAATTGGGGATTTTTGGGGCATCCAAGGGCAATTGCAAGCAGGGATTTTTTGGGGCACCCACCAGGAATTCCACCTGTGGATTTTTGGGGGATCCATGGGGAATTCCAATTGGGGATTTTTGGGGGGATCCAAGGGGAATTCCAGCCGGGCACGACCTTGACGTGGGCTCAGGCGAGGCGGAGAACCCCGGCTGCTCCTCCAGCGACTCCGACTACGACGAGGACGAGCCCCGCAAGTTTTACGTCCACATCAAACCGGTGCAGCCGCGGGAGGCGCCCGGCAGCGCCGAGGCCGCCGTGGAGCAGCTCAAGGCCACCGTGGGAAATCTCATCCTGGCCCCCGGCGTTGGGGTGAGCCTGGGGAGGGGGCTGTGGGGACCCCCGGAATTCCCAGGGTCACCTCAGCCCTGTCCCCTTCTCTTGCAGGGCACCGTCAGGAGGCAGGCGTCCCGTAAGTGGCACTGCGGGCGTGTGGTGGCATGGGGGGTGGCACTGAGAGGCACTGCTTGGGGACATCTCGTCCTTCCTTGGGGACATCTCATCCTTCCTGAGCTCCTTCCTTCCTTGGGGACAATGCCACCCTTCCTTAAACCCAATCCTTGGGGACATCACATCCTCCTAAGCCCCCTTCCTTGGGGACATCTCATCCTTCCTGACCTCCTTCCTTGGGGACATCTCATCCTTCCCGAGCCCCTTCCCCTTGGGGACAATGCCACCCTTCCTTAAACCAAATCCTTGGGGACATCTCATCCTTCCTGACCCCCTTTCTTCCTTGGGGACATCTCATCCTTCCTGAGCCCCTTCCTTGGGGACATCTCATCCTTGGGGACATGCCATCCTTCCTGACCCCCTTCCTTGGGGACATCTCATCCTTCCTGAGCCCCTTCCTTGGGGACATCTCATCCTTGGGGACATGCCATCCTTCCTGAGCCCCTTCCCCTTGAGGACAATGCCACTCTTCCTTAAACCCAATCCCTGGGGACATCACCTCCTCCTAGCCCCCCATCCATGGGGACACCCCGCCCTTCCTGAGCCACCCCAGAGTCCCCGTGGCTCCGTGTCCCCTCACAGTGACATCCCCCTGCAGGGCACACGGCGTCCCTGACCCCGGCCTGCAGTGACACGGACCCCGAGGGGACACTGGCGGCGGGTGAGACCGGGCTGGGGGTCCTGAGGATTTGGGGGGGGGTCACACCAGGGGTCCTTGGGGGATGCAGTGCAGTGTCCCCTCTCCCCGCAGGTGACAGCACGGGGAGGGCTCTGCCGGCGGCGCAGGTGAACAGGTAGGGGACAGGGAGGGATTGGGGTACCCTAGAGTGGCCAATTCCCATTCCTGGGGGGTCCTGGGCAGGCTCTGAGCCCCCCACCCCCCCCACTCTGTCCCTGTCCCAGCGACCCCGGGAAGCCCCCCCAGGACACGCCGCCCTCGGCCGCGCTCTTCGGGCCCCCCCTGGAGTCGGCGTTGGAGGCAGAGGAATTCCCGGGTGAGGATTTGGGGGGCGCGATGGGAACCCCCGGCGTGGTAGGGGGGCCGAGCTCTGACCGGGGCTGTCCCGTCAGCCCCCCGCTCCTACGTCCTCACCTCGTCCTCTTCGCCCTTCTCCTCCTCGTCCCCGGTAGAACGTGGAGGACTCGGGGCTGGACTCGCCCTCGCACACACCGCGCACCGGCCCCTCCCCGGACCTCCCGGCCCTGGACCCCGCAGCCGGGCACGCCGCAGAGCCCCGGCCCCAAAGCGGAGCCGCCCCCCGCCAGCACCGCCTGGGCCCCGCGGCCCCGCAGCCCCTCCGGCCGCCTCCCCGAGCCCCCCAACTTCGCCGTTTTCAGCGGCCCCGGCGCCGAGGGGCTCTGGGGGGACGCGGGGGTCGCGCCCCGGGGTCGCAGCCGCTGCCTCAGCGGCCCCGCCCCACGAGAAGCGCCCTCGCCGGACCCCTTTGGGGACCCCCCGGCTTGGGGCAGACCCCGAAGTCCCGGAGGGGAGCAGCCCCCCCTGACGCGTCCTTCCTCCAACTCGGCCTCATCGTCCTCCTCCTCGCCGGCCCCCCCGAGCGGGGGGGAGTCCTCCAGCCCCTCTCCCTGGGGCTGCCAAGGGCCGGGGACCAGGCTGAGCGAGGGGGACACGGCCGGGACCCCCCCGCCTGCAGTCGGAGCCAGGTGAGTGTCGGGGGCGGGGGGCTGCCCCACGTTACCCCTAAAGGGACTCCCACAGCCCCCAACTCTGCCCCCCCCGTTCCCTCCAAATCTGCCCCCATGACCCCGAACTGTGCCCCCCGTGACCCCAAACTCTGTCCTGAGTGCCCCCCAACTCTGCCCCCCAATTAGCCTGAACTGTGCCCCCCGACCCCCAACTCTGCCCCCCAATTAGCCTGAACTGTGCCCCCCGTGACCCCCAACTCTGCCCCCCAATTAGCCTGAACTGTTGCCCCCCCGACCCCCAACTCTGGCCCCCCAATTAGCCTGAACTGTGCCCCCCAGTGACCCCCAACTCTGCCCCCCAATTAGCCTGAACTGTGCCCCCCGTGACCCCCCAACTCTGCCCCCCAATTAGCCTGAATTGTGCCCCCCACGACCCCCAACTCTGCCCCCCAATTAGCCTGAACCGTGCCCCCCATGACCCCCAACTCTGCCCCCCAATTAGCCTGAACTGTGCCCCCCATGACCCCCAACTCTGCCCCCCAATCAGCCTGAACTGTGCCCCCCTTGACCCCCAACTCTGCCCCCCAATTAGCCTGAACTGTGCCCCCCACGACCCCAACTCTGCCCCCCATTACCCTTAAACCCGGCCCCCCTAAATTGCCCCCAAACACACCAAAATCTGCCCCCATCACCCCAACTCGCCCCCACCAACCAAAACCGAGCCCTGCCCAACTCCCGGGGGGTGGTCCTGGATTCCTGCCGGTGTCGGGGCTCTCCCCTCACCCCCGTTCGTGCCCCCCCAGACTCGGTGCCCGCCTGGCCCAGCGCTGCCCCCCGGGACGTTCCTCTCGTGGCCCCCCCGCGCCGCTCCCGCACCAAGCGGCCGCCGGCCGGGCCGGCCGCGGGCGCAACAGCGACCTGGTGCGGGGTCTGGGGGGGCATGGGGACCCCGGGCTTGGGGGGGGCGCGGGGACCCCCGGGAGGGGCGGTTCAGACAGGCCCCGGCTTCCCAGTGCTCCCAGTATGGGAATGGCAGCACCGGGAGGGCGGCACTGGGGAGGAGATTCCCTGTGGGAATGAGAAGGGGGGGTGGGATGGAGGGGGTAGGAATGTTGGGGGTTCGGGGGTGTGGGGAGTCAGGGATGTGTGGGGAATTCGGGGGTGGTGGGGATTTGGGGTGTGGGGATTCAGGGGGTGGGAAATTGGGGGTGTGGAAATTCAGGGTGTGGGAATTCGGAGGTGTGGGGAGTTCAGGGATGTGGGGATTTGGGGGTGTGGGTATTTGGGATGTGGAACTTCGGGGGTTGATTGGGGGAATTTGGGGGTGTGGGGATTCAGGGGTGTGGGAGTTCGGGGATGGGGATTTGGGGTGTGGTATGGGGATGGGAAATCGGGGGTGGGGAATTTGGGGGGAATTTGGGGGTGTGGGATTCAGGGGTGTGGGAGTTCGGGGATGTGGGGATTTGGGGTGTGGGGATTCAGGGGTGGGAATTTGGGGGTTCAGGGGTGTGGGAGTTCGGGGGTGTTGGGAATTCGATGTGTGGGGAATTCGGGGATGTGGGGATTGGGGT
>NW_026108274.1:0-12745 GCF_022539315.1 Serinus canaria | reverse complement strand
ACTGGGAGCACTGGGAGAGCGGGAACTGGGCAGGGAGCACTGGAAGGAACTGGGAGGGAACTGGGAGCACTGGAGAGACTGGAGCATGGAAGGGCACTGGAGCACTGGGAGCACTGGGAGCACTGGGAAGGGGCACGGGAGCACTGGGAGCAGGAAGGAACTGGGAGGGAACTGGAGCACGGGAGCACTGGGAGGGAACTGGGAGCACTGGGAGGGGTTACTGGGAGCACTGGGAGCACTGGGAGGGAACTGGGAGCTCTGGGAGGGGGCACTGGGAGCACTGGGAGCACTGGGAGCACTGGGGAAGGGGATTGGGAGCACTGGGAGCACTGGGAGGGGGCACTGGGAGCACTGGGAGCACTGGGAGGGGGGGAGGGGAGCACTGGGAGCACTGGGAGCACTGGGAGGGAACTGGGACGCATGGGAGGGAACTGGGAGCACTGGGAGGGGTTACTGGGAGCACTGGGAGGGAACTGGGAGCTCTGGGAGGGGGCACTGGGAGCACTGGGAGCACTGGGGGACGGGGAGCACTGGGAGCACTGGGAAGGGGCACTGGGAGCACTGGGAGGGGGCACTGGGAGCACTGGGAGCACTGGGAGGGGGGATTGGGAGTGTCACTGGTGTCACTGGTCAGTGTCCCCTGTCCCTCTGTCACCTGTCCCCCTGTCTCCGTCCCTCTGTCCCCATGTCCCTCTGTCCCCCTGTCCCTGTTCCCTGTCCCCTGTCCCCATGTCCCCCCTGTCCCCCTGTCCCCCTGTCCCCCTGTCCCTCTGTCCCTCTATCCCCCTGTCCCCTATCCCTGTCCCCTGTCCCCTGTCCCTGTCCCCTGTCCCCCATCCCCCTGTCCCTGTCCCTGTCCCTGTCCCTGTCCCCATGTCCTTGTCCCCGTCCATGTCCCTGTCCCCTGTCCCTGTCCCCTGTCCCTGTCCCTGTCCCCTTCCTGTCCCTGTCCCTGTCCCATGTCCCCCATCCCTCTGTCCCTGTCCCTGTCCCCATGTCCCCATGCCTCTGTCCCTGTCCTGTTCCTGTCCCCATGTCCCCTGTCTCCACTGTCACCTTCCCGTTGATGAAGATGCTCTCCATGTCCCCCTGTCCCTGTCCCACCTGTCCCTGTCCCTGTCCCTGTCCCTGTCCCCATGTCCTTGTCCCCGTCCATGTCCCTGTCCCTGTCCCTGTCCCCTGTCCCTGTCCCTCTGTCCCCTGTCCCTGTCCCTGTCCCTGTCCCGTCCCTGTCCCTGTCCCCATGTCCCCATGTCCCCTCTGTCACCTCCACGTTGATGAAGACGCTCTCCATGTCCCGGGGGCTCAGGAAGTGCCGCAGTGGCCGCAGGAAGTGCTGGGGACAGCGGGGGACATCAGGGGACATCAGGGGACATCGGGGGACATCAGGGGACATTGGGGGACATCAGGGGACATCGGGGGACATCAGGGGACATCAGGGGACATCGGGGGACATCAGGGGACACCGGGGGACATCAGGGGACATCAGGGACATCAGGGGGACATCGGGGGACATCAGGGGGACATCGGGGGACAGCGGGGGACATCGGGGGACACCAGGGGACATCAGGGGACATCAGGGGACATCGGGGGACATCAGGGGACATCGGGGGACATCGGGGGACATCAGGGGACATCAGGGGACATCGGGGGACATCAGGGGACATCAGGGGACATCAGGTGACATCGGGGGACATTGGGGGACATCAGGGGACATCAGGGGATATCAGGGGACATCAGGGGACATTGGGGGACATCGGGGCGACAGCGGGGGACATCAGGGGACACCGGGGGACATCGGGGGACATCAGGGGACACCAGGGGACATCAGGGGAAGCAGGGGGACATCGGGGGACATCAGGGGACACCAGGGGACATCAGGGGACAGCGGGGGACATCAGGGGACATTAGGGGACATTGGGGGACATCGGGGGACATCGGGGGACATCGGGGGACACCGGGGGACATCAGGAGACATCGGGGGACATCGGGGGACATCAGGGGACATCGGGGGACATCGGGGGACATCGGGGGACATCGGGGGACATCGGGGGACACCAGGGGACATCGGGGGACATCGGGGGACACCAGGGGACATCAGGGGACATCGAGGGACATCAGGGGACATCGGGGGACATCGAGGGACATCGAGGGACATCGGGGGACATCAGGGGACATCAGTGGACATCGGGGAACATCGAGGGACAGCGGGGGGCATCAGGGGACATCGAGGGACATCGGGGGACATCGAGGGACATCGAGGGACATCGAGGGACACCGGGGGACATCGGGGGACATCAGGGGACATCGAGGGACATCGGGGGACACCGGGGGACACCGGGGGACATCGGGGGACATCAGGGGACATCGAGGGACATCAGGGGACATCAGCGGACATCGGGGGACATTGGGGGACAGCGGGGGACATCGAGGGACATCAGGGGACATCGAGGGACAGTGGGGGACATCGAGGGACATCGAGGGACATCGGGGGACATCGAGGGACATCGAGGGACATCGGGGGACACCGGGGAACATCGGGGGACATCGGGGGACATCGAGGGACATCGAGGGACATCAGGGGACACCGGGGGACATCGGGGGACACCGGGGGACATCGGGGGATATCGGGGGACACCGGGGGACACCAGGGGACATCGGGGGACACCAGGGGACATCGGGGGACATCAGGGGACATCGGGGGACACCACGCCTTACTGGGAGCACTGGGAGCATTGGGGGCCCCCAGGCGGCCACCAGTGTCCCCAATGTCCCCACTGTCCCCAATGTCCCCAATGTACCCACTGTCCCCAATGTCCCCAATGTCCCCACTGTCCCCAATGTCCCCAATGACCCCAATGTCCCCAGTGTCCCCACTGTCCCCACCTGGCAGATGGACTCCAGGGTCTCCATGTCCCCACTGTCCCCAATGTCCCCACTGTCTCCACTGTCCCCACTGTCCCCACTGTCCCCAGTGTCCCCATTGTCCCCAGTGTCCCCAGTGTCCCCACCTGGCAGATGGACTCCAGGGTCTCTGTGTACCCAGTGCCCCCTGTGTCCCCTCTGTCCCCAATGTCCCCAATGTCCCCAGTGTCCCCAATGTCCCCAATGTCCCCAGTGTCCCCAATGTCCCCAATGTCCCCAGTGTCCCCAATGTCCCCAATGTCCCCAATGTCCCCAGTGTCCCCACTGTCCCCACCTGGCAGATGGACTCCAGGGTCTCCGTGTCCCCACTGTCCCCAATGTCCCCATGTCCCCGCTGTCCCCACTGTCCCAATGTCCCCAATGTCCCCAATGTCCCCAATGTCCCCAATGTCCCCAATGTCCCCAATGTCCCCAATGTCCCCAATGTCCCCAATGTCCCCAATGTCCCCAATGTCCCCAATGTCCCCAGTGTCCCCAGTGTCCCCGCTGTCCCCACCTGGCAGATGGACTCCAGGGTCTCTGTGTCCCCAATGTCCCCAATGTCCCCACTGTCCCCAATGTCCCCAATGTCCCCAGTGTCCCCAGTGTCCCCGCTGTCCCCACCTGGCAGATGGACTCCAGGGTCTCTGTGTATCTCTCCTCCGTCTGCCGCAGCTCCTGGAGGCAGCAGAGCCGCCGGTCCACGGCGCCCTTCTGTGGGGACAGAGGGGACACAGGGGACAGTGGGGACATTGGGGACACTGGGGACATTGGGGGCATAGGGGACAGTGGGGACATTGGGGACACTGGGGACATTGGGGACATTGGGGACACTGGGGACATTGGGGACAGTGGGGACACTGGGGACACAGGGGACAGTGGGGACATTGGGGACACTGGGGACATTGGGGGCATTGGGGACACTGGGGACAGAGGGGACAGAGGGGACAGAGGGGACAGAGGGGACAGAGGGGACAATCACGGCGATGGCCGGGAAGGGACACAGGTGTCCATGGAGGTGACACGGATGGCCAGGGGTGACAAAAGTGTCCGGGCAGGTGACACAGGTGTGTCTGCAGGGGGTTCCCAGGTGGGTTTGGGGTTCCCAGCTGTTTTTGGGAAGTGTCCCAGCTGTTTTTGGGGCTCTCCCAGCTGTTTTTGGACTCTCCCAGCTGTTTTTTGTGGTATCCCAGCTGTTTTGGGGTGTCCCAGCTGTTTTTGGGCTCTCCCAGCTGGTTTTGGGCTCTCCCAGCTGTTTTTGGGGCTCTCCCAGCTGTTTTTGGGGCTGTCCCAGCTGTTTTTGGGGTCTCCCAGCTGTTTTGGGGTGTCCCAGATGTTTTTGGGGCGGGGGTCCCACCCACCGTGCCCGGGGGGGGCTCCACCCTCATCAGGTCCTCGTAGACGTCGTCGCCGTCGTCGCCTTCGGCCTCGACGCAGTCGTAGAGGTCGTCGTCCTCCTCGGCCGTGTCACTGCCACCGTGGGGACACTTGGGGACACTTGGGGACACTTGGGGACACCCCCCCCGAGCCCCCCCCAAATCCCTCGGGGGCCCCTGATTGTCTCCAAAGCCCACGGGGGTCCCTGATTGTCCCCAAATGTCCCTGACTGTCCCCAAATTCCCCCCAATGTCCCCAAATGTCCCTGATTGTCCCCAAATGTCCCTGATTGTCCCCAAATTCCCCCAATGTCCCCAAATGTCCCTGATTGTCCCCAAATGTCACTGATTGTCCCCAGATTCCCCCAATGTCCCCAAATGTCCCTGATTGTCCCCAAATGTCACTGATTGTCCCCAAATTCCCCCCAAGGTCCCCAAATGTCCCCAAATTTCCCCAAATGTCCCTGATTGTCCCCAAATGTCCCTGACTGACCCCAGTGCCACCCCCAGTAGCCCCCAGTAGCCCCCAGTAGCCCCCAGTAGCCCCCAGTGACCTCCCCAGTGACGATAGTGAACCCCAGTAAGCCCCCAGTGACCCCAGTAGCCCCCAGTAGTCCCAGTAGCCCCCAGTACCTCCCAGTAGCCCCCAGCAAGTCCCCAGTACCTCCCCAGTGGCCCCAGTGGACCCCAGTAGCCCCCAGTAACCCCCAGTAGCCGGCCCAGTACCCCCAGTACCTCCCAGTAGCCCCCAGCAGCCCCCAGTGCCACCCCTGTGACCCCAGTAGCCCCCAGTACCCCCCAGTAGCCCCAGTGACCCCAGTAGCCCCCAGCAGCCCCAGTAGCCCCCAGTGCCACCCCGTGACCCCAGTAGAGCCCCAGTACTCCCCAAGTAGCCCCAGTACCTCCCCAGTAGCCCCCAGTAGCCCCCAGTAGCCCCCAGTAGCCCCAGTAGCCCCCAGTACCTCCCCAGTGGACCCCAGTGACCCCAGGAGCCCCAGTAGCCCCCAGTGACCCCAGTAGCCTCCAGTAGCCCCAGTAGTCCCAATAGCCCCCGGTGGACCCCAGTAGCCCCCAGTACCCCCAGTGGCCCAGTGACCCCAGTAGCCCCAGTACCTCCCCAGTGGCCCCAGTGACCCCAAGTAGCCCCCAGTAGCCCCAGTAGCCCCAGAGCCCCAGTACCCCAGTAGCCCCAGTAGCCTCCCCAGTGGCCCCAGTGACCCCGTAGCCCCAGTAACCCCCAGTACTGCCCAGTACCTCCCAGTAGCCCTCAGTAGCCCCCAGCAGTCCAGTAGCCCCCAGTAGCCCCAGTACCCCCAGTAGCCCCCAGCAGCCCCCAGTAGACACCAGTAACCCCCAGTAGCCCCCAGCAGCCCCCAGTAGCCCCCAGTAGCCCCCAGCACTCACTCGATGAGGTCGGAGAGGCCGCTGTAAATGTCATCGTCCCCAACGCTGTCCTCGGACGGGAACGGCCTGGGGGGACACGGCCGGACAGCAGTGACCCTTGGGGACACTGGGACCGGACACTGCTGACCTGGGCAGACACGGACTGGGACAGCAAGGACCTTGGGGACACTGGGACGGCACTGTGACGCACTGGGACTGGGACACAGGCTGGGACCGGGATCGTGGACACTGGACGGACACTGTGGACGGGGACACTGGGATCTGGACAGCAGGACCTGGGGACATGGGGACTGGACAGGGACTGACACCTTGGGGACACTGGGACTGGACACTGGGACTGGACAGCATGACCTGGGAGGACACTGGGACTGGACAACCTTGGGCACAGGGGACACTGGGACTGGACACGGGCTGGACACCGGGACGGACACTGGACTGGACACCAGGATGGACACTGGGATGGACAGGGACTGGGACACTGCTGACACTCAGGGGACTGGACCACTGGGACTGGACAAGGACTGGACCCGGGAACTGGACACTGGGACTGGACACTGTGACCTCGTGGACTGGACACCGGGACTGACATGGGGACTGGACAGTGGGACTGGACAGGATGGACATGGGACTGGACACTGGGACGGGACACCAGGACTGGACACTGGGACTGGACACTGGGTCCTCAGGAGGGACTGGACATGACACTGGGACTGGACAATGGGACTGGACACCAGGGGATGGACACTGGGACTGGAACCAGGACTGGACACTGGGACTGGACACTGGGACTGGACACTGCTGACCCTCAGGGAGCGGGGACACCGGGACTGGACACTGGGACTGGACAACGGGACTGGACACCGGGATGGACACCGGGACTGGACACGGGACTGGACACCGGGAAGGACACCAGGGACTGGACAACCAGGGATGGACACCGGGACTGGACACTGGGACTGGACACTGGGACTGGACACCGGGACTGGACACTGGGACTGGACACTGGGACTGGACACCGGGACTGGACACTGGGACTGGACACTGGGACTGGACACTGGGACTGGACACGGGGACTGGACACGGGGACTGGACACCAGGACTGGACACCGGGACTGGACACCGGGACTGGACACTGGGACTGGACACAGGGACTGGACACGGGGACTGGACACCGGGACTGCACACTGGGACTGGACACTGGGACTGGACACCAGGACTGGACACCAGGACTGGACACCAGGACTGGACACCGGGACTGGACACTGGGACTGGACACCAGGACTGGACACTGCTGACCCTCAGGGACTGGACACCAGGACGGACACCGGGGGACTGGACACTGGAACTGGACACCGGGACCTGGACACTGGGACTGGGACACCGGGACTGGACACCAGGGACTGGACACCAGACTGGACACCGGGATGGACACCGGGATGGACACTGGGACTGGACACCGGGACTGGACACTGGGACTGGACACCAGGGACTGGACACTGGGACTGGACACTGGGACTGGACACTGGGACTGGACACCAGGACTGGACACCAGGACTGGACACCAGGACTGGACACCGGGACTGGACACTGGGACTGGACACTGGGACTGGACACCGGGACTGGACACCAGGACTGGCCGCTGGTGTCCCTCAGAGAGGGGACCGGACACCGGGACCCCCAGGCCCCGCCCACTCACGTGAATCCTTTGCTCTGCGCGATCGGGGTCCAGGAGAGCGTGGAGAGCGTCTCGATCACCTGGGGACACAGAGGTGACATCGGGGCAGTGAGGGGTGACCCGGACCCCCCGGTGCCACCCCCCAGGACAGCCGGACCCCGAGCCCACCTTGCCGAAGTCCTGGACGTCGAAGAGGTCGAAGGCGCCGAAGAGCCGGTGCTTGGGCAGCCCGAATTTGTCGGCGCAGGCGGTCAGGAAGGTGCGGATGTTCCTCAGGCACAGGAACTGCGGTGGCACCGGTGGCACCAGGGTCACCGGTGTCACCTGTCATCCCCTCCGGTGTCACCTCTGTCATCACGGCACCCTCCCGTTGTCACCGTCGAAATCCGTGCCTTCGGCTCTCCGTGGTTGTGACCGCCGTTGTCACCAATGGTGACATCATCTCTGTCCCCATGCTGCCATTGTCATCGTCACCCCCGTGAACATTGCCACCATCATCGTCATTGTCATTGTCACCCTGTTAACGATTGTCCCTGTCCTTGTCACCCCCTTGGTGCCATCACCGCCACCAGCATTGTCATTGTCACCCCCATCACCACCATTGTCACCAATGGTGACATCATCTCTGTCCCCATGATGCCATCGTCATCGTCACCCCCGTGAACATTGCCACCATCATCGTCATTGTCATTGTCACCCTGTTAACGATTGTCCCTGTCCTTGTCACCCCCTTGGTGCCATCACCGCCACCAGCATTGTCATTGTCACCCCCATCACCACCGTTGTCACCAATGGTGACATCATCTCTGTCCCCATGCTGCCATTGTCATCGTCACCCCCGTGAACATTGCCACCATCATCGTCATTGTCATTGTCACCCCGTCTATGCCACGATTGTCCCTGTCCTTGTCACCCCCTTGGCGCCATCATCGCCACCATGATTGTCACCACCACCAGCAGCATTGTCATTGTCATCCCCATCAACATCACTGCTGTTGTCACCAACAGTGGCAGTGGCATCGCCATCTCTGCCACCAACGCTGTCATGGTCATTGTCACACCTGTGAAGATTGCCACCATCATCATCAGCACTGTCGTTGTCATTGTCACCCCATCAACGATTGTCCCTCTCCTTGTCACCCCCTTGGTGGCATCGCCACCACCAGCATTGCCATTGTCACCCCCATCACCATCACCACCGTTGTCACCAGTGGTGACACTGATACTGCCACCATCTGTGTCACCGATGCTGTCATTGTCATTGTCAACCCCATGAATACTGCCACTATCCTTGTCATTGTCACCCTCTTGGTGACATCACCACCACCATCATTGTCATTGTCACCCCAGCATGATTGTCCGTGTCCTTGTCACCCTCTTGGTGACATCACCACCACCATTGTTATTGTCATTGTTACCCCATCAACGATTGTCCCTGTCCTTGTCACCCCCTTGGTGCCATCACCGCCACCAGCATTGCCATTGTCACCCCATCACCATCACCACTGTTGTCACCAGTGATGGCACTGCCACCATCTGTGTCACCGTCGCTGTCGTTGTCACTGTCACCCTTGTCCTTGTCACCCCTTGGCACCATCACCGCTAAGATTGTCACCAACAGCACCATTGTCCCTGTCCCTGTCACCTCCTTGGCACCGTGGCCACCATTGTCACCGTCATTGTCACCATCACCACATGGTCACTGCCCTCATTCTCACCGATGTCCCCACCTTCATCCCAAAGTCCCACCATCATCATCATCTTCATCTTCATCATCATCATCTTCATCCCAGGTCACACCAGTCCTGTCATTGTCACCATCAATGTCACCACCATCATCATCCCAAAGTTCCACCACCACCACCATCATCATCATCATCATCATCGCCCCAGGTCACGCAGTCTGTCCATTTGTCATTGTCACCATCAATGCCACAGCCATCATCATCCCAGACGACCATCTTCATCATCATCATCATCATCATCATCATCATCATCATCATCATCATCATCATCATCACCCCAGGTCACCAGTCTGTCATTTGTCATTGTCATCATCAATGTCACAGCCATCATCATCCCAAAGTCCCACCATCATCATCATCATCATTCATCTTCATCATCATCATCATCACCCCAGGTCACACCAGTCCTGTCACTGTCACTGTCACCTTCAATGTCACCACCATCATCATCATCATCATCATCATCATCACCCCAGGTCACACCAGTCCTGTCATTGTCACCTTCAATGTCACCACCATCATCCCAAGGTCCCACCATCATCATCATCTTCATCATCATCATCATCGCGCCACGTCTCTCAATCACTCCAGTCCTGTCATTGTCACCAACAATGTCACCAACACCAACAACCCCAATGTCACCATCTTCATCCTCACTGTCCCCATCATGACCACCACTCTCTTCCACACTCACCATTGTCACCATCAATGCCACCACCATTGTCCCCACTGTCCCCATCATTGTCACCATCAATGTCCCCATCCTGATTGCCCCCAACACCCACCACTGTCACCATCAATGTCCCCACCATTGTCACTGTTCCCATCATTGTCACCATCAATGTCCCACCAATGTCCCCATCCCCATTGTCCCCACCACCCGTCATTGTCACCATCATTGTCACCCCCCCTGTGTCCCCCTCTGTCCCCCCATGGACATCTGTGACATCTGTAGCTGGGGACAGATGTCCCGCTGTGCCATGCGGGGCAGGAGAGCATTGTCACCGCCATTGTCACCGCCATTGTCACCACCATTGTCACCCTCCCTGTCCCCATGGGCTCTCACCTGTGACATCTGTGGCTGGGGACAGATGTCCCGCGGTGGCACGGCGCAGGGCAGGGCACTGTCACCACCACTGTCACCACCATTGTCACCACCATTGTCACCACCATTGTCACCGCCATTGTCACCACCATTGTCACCCTCCCTGTCCCCATGGGCTCTCACCTGTGACATCTGTGGCCGGGGACAGATGTCCCGCGGTGGCACGGCGCGGGGCAGGGCACTGTCACCACCACTGTCACCACCATTGTCACCACCATTGTCACCACCATTGTCACTGTCATTGTCACCCTCCCTGTCCCCAGGTGGGCTCTCACCTGTGACATCTGTGGCCGGGGACAGATGTCCCACGGTGGCACAGCACAGGGCAGGGCAATGTCACCACCACTGTCACCACCATTGTCACCGCCATTGTCACTGTCATTGTCACCCTCCCTGTCCCCATGGGCTCTCACCTGTGACATCTGTGGCCGGAGACAGATGTCCCGCGGTGGCACGGCGCGGGGCAGGAGGGCGTTGAGCAGGTGGCACAGCAGGACCCCGTCGCGCAGCGCCTGTGCCAGGTCCCAGACCTGTCCCCCGGGGCTGCTGGCACGGTGCCCCGCGGGCAGGACACGCGCGGCCACCAGCCAGTGGGCACACTGCCGCCACACCTCCATGGGGACACCCCGGGGACACCTGGGGCAGGTCCTGGAAGGATGGACTTTAATGGAGGTGGGTCCTGGCAGGGTGAATTTCAATGGAGGTGGGTCCTGGCAGGGTGAATTTCAATGGAGGTGGGTCCTGGCAGGATGAATTTCAATGGAGATGGGTCCTGGCAGGATGAATTTCAATGGAGATGGGTCCTGGCAGGGTGAATTTCAATGGAGGTGGGTCCTGGGGGATGAATTTCAATGGAGGTGGGTCCTGGCAGGGTGAATTTCTGGGAGGTGGGTCCTGGCAGGGTGAATTTCAATGGAGGGGGTCCTGGCGGATGAATTTCAATGGAGGTGGTCCTGGCAGGATGAATTTCAATGGCGGTGGTCCTGGCAGGGTGAATTTCAATGGAGGTGGGTCCTGGCAGGGTGAATTTCAATGGAGGTGGGTCCTGGCAGGGTGAATTTCAATGGAGGTGGGTCCTGGCAGGGTGAATTTCAATGGAGGTGGGTCCTGGCAGGGTGAATTTCAATGGAGGTGGGTCCTGGCAGGATGAATTCAGGGAGGTGGGGTCCTGGCAGGAGTGAATTTCAATGGAGGTGGGTCCTGGCAGGTGAATTTCAATGGAGGTGGGTCCTGGCAGGGTGAATTTCAATGGAGGTGGGTCCGGCAGGGTGAATTCAGTGGAGGTGGGTCTGGGCAGGGTGAATTTCAATGGAGGTGGGTCCTGGCAGGGTGAATTTCAATGGAGGTGGGTCCTGGCAGGGTAGAATTTCATGGAGGTGGGTCCTGCAGGGTGAATTTCAATGGAGGTGGGTCCTGGCAGGGTGAATTTCAATGGAGGTGGGTCCTGGCAGGGTGAATTTCAATGGAGGTGGGTCCTGGTGGGATGGACTTCAGTGGAGGTGGGTCCTGGCAGGGTGAATTTCAATGGAGGTGGGTCCTGGCAGGATGAATTTCAAAGGAGGTGGGTCCTGGCAGGGTGAATTTCAATGGAGGTGGGTCCTGGCAGGGTGAATTTCAATGGAGGTGGGTCCTGGCAGGGTGAATTTCAATGGAGGTGGGTCCTGGCAGGGTGAATTTCAAATGGAGGTGGGTCTGGCAGGGTGAATTTCAATGGAGGTGGGTCCTGGCAGGGTGAATTTCAATGGAGGTGGGTCCTGGCAGGGTGAATTTCAATGGAGGTGGGTCCTGGCAGGGTGAATTTCAATGGCGATGGGTCCTAGCAGGATGAATTTCAATGGAGGTGGGTCCTGGCAGGGTGAATTTCAATGGCGATGGGTCCTGGCAGGGTGAATTTCAATGGAGGTGGGTCCTGGCAGGGTGAATTTCAATGGAGGTGGGTCCTGGCAGGGTGAATTTCAATGGAGATGGGTCCTGGCAGGGTGAATTTCTGTGGAGGAGCTGGTGGAGGTGGGTCCTAGGGGGATGAACTTCAATGGAGGAGCTGATGGAAAAGGGTCCAACCATCAACCTCTGGCCAGGAGCTGGTGGGGATGGGATCCAGGTGGAGGAGAGATCCTGGTGGAGGTGAGGTGGGATCCAGGTGGAGATGGGATCCAGGTGGAGATGGGATCCAGGTGGAGATGGGATCCTGCTGGAGATGGGATCCTGGTGGGGATGGGATCCAGGTGGAGATGGGATCCTGGTGGAGGTGAGGTCCTGGTGGAGATGGGATCCTGGTGGAGGTCAGATCCTGATGGAGGAGAGATCCTGGTGGAGGTGAGATCCTGGTATGGATGAGATCCTGGTGGAAGTGAGATCCTGGTGGGGATGAGATCCTGGTGGAGATGAGATCCTGGTGGAGGTGGGATCCTGGTGGGGATGAGATCCCAATGGAGATGGGATCCTGAGGGAGGTGAGATCCCAACAGAGATGGGATCCTGGTGGAGATGGGATCCCAATGGAGATGGGATCCTGGTGGAAGGTCAGATTCCTGATG